>NW_027039533.1:0-72359 GCF_034236695.1 Oncorhynchus nerka
GGCTAAGGTGGAATCTCTGTTTAATTCCCTCTGTGGGGAGAAGTGGAGAGTGAAGAGGAGAATAGATCCTGAGTTATTCTGACGTGATAGAGCTGAGGAGGAATATCTGTTCTTAATTCTCTCTGTGGGGAGAAGAGGAGAGGAAGAGGAGAATAGATCCGGAGTTATTCTGACGTGATAGAGCTGAGGAGGAATCTCTGTTCTTAATTCCTCTGTGGGGAGAAGAGGAGAATAGATCCTGAGTAATTCTGACGTGATAGAGCTGAGGTGGAATCTCTGTTCTTAATTCCCTCTGTGGGGAGAAGTGGAGAGTGAAGAGGAGAATAGATCCTCCAGTTCTCTGATGAATTTGACATGTACGACACAACACTGGCCTAACTGGACAGGCAGGAGAGAGAGAGTGAGGTGGAGCGATGGGGAGAGAGAGAAGCAGGGGGATGGATGGGAGGAAGAGGAGAGGGAGAGAGGAGGGGAAAGGGAGGGAGAGAGAAGGAGCATGGGGAAAGAGGGAGAGTTTAAGGATTTGGGAGTTGGCAAGACGGAGATATTGTGAAAGAGAGGCAGAGGATAGAAAGAGAGTGAGAAGGAGAGAGAGATATAAATAGAATCCTTCTGTTCCTGAGCAAGCAGACCTCATCCCTAAGGAGGAACATGACAGAATTGAATTGCTATATTTCTTCTTCAAAAGAGGGATGAACCAAACACTGCAATTGTCTGACATCTCTCGCTCTCTTTCTTTCTCTCTCTCTCTCTCTCTGTCTCTCTCTGAGTAGTCGCCCCATGCCAGTTTCAATTATACTGTAGATTATAAGGCATATCGTTGTTGGATTTCACTAGGAGAGGGGAAAGTTGGAGGACTAAACAGGAATAAATCAATGAGACTGTGAGAATGCTTTGGCTATGTCTGCTGTCCATAGGATTAACATCAGAACAGACAGATTTAAGTGAATGAATAACAACATCAAAACAGATTTAATCAGAATTTGCAAAAGATTGAGGCTTGGGACCAGGGTGTGAGTGGAATAAGAATGACCTCTCTGCCCTATCTTTCTCTGATACACACACAGTGAGAGAGTATGGGGTGATGATGAGAGAGGAGTAGAGAAATCTGTCTCTCAAATGGGTTCTGTCATCTTCTGATGCACCCCCTGATTAAATAGAGACTAGGAACACAACCCTTTCAGGAGAGGGTTTGGGTTCGATATGTGTATTGGATTTAAGGAAAACAGGCACTTCCCTGAATCTGAGATCAGGGAAATCAAGTATTATTTTGCCAAGTAAGTTCATTAGCAACACATTCTCATTTACAGCAATGACCTGTGGGAGGGAAAGAGCCAACTGGAAGCTGGGGATGATTAGGTGGTCATGATGGTATGGGGGTCAGATTGGGAATTTAGCCAGGACACCAGGGTTAACACACCTACTCTTACGATAAATGCCATGGGATCTTGAGTGACCACAGAGTCAGGACACCCGTTTAACAGCCCATCCAAAAGACAGCACCCTACACAGGGCAATGGCCTCAATCACTGCCATGAGGTATTGGAATATATATTTTTTAAGGCAGAGGAAAGAGTGCCTCCTACTGGCCCTGCAAAACCACTTCCAGAGGCATCTCGTCTCCCATCCAGGACCAACTGTCAAGTGTCAGGCGCAGGACACAGAACTGAGTAAAATAACGTACTTTACTCTGAAAATAATCGGCCAATACATCCACGCAGGGATAACAAAACCCTAACACAAAAGACTAACACAAGACCAGGAACAATCACGACACCAAAACATAATGAGAACCAGGGTTAAATAGGGAAATAATAATAACGTAATGGGAACCAGGTGTGTACAATCAAGACATAACAAATGGAAAAAGAAACGTGGATCCGTGGCAGCTAGAAAGCCGGTGACGACGACCGCCGAACGCCGCCCGAACAAGGAGAGGCACCAACCGGAAGTCGTGATACCAACCCTACTTACCTACAGAAGCAAGATAGCTTTGGGATGAGAGGTATGCTGCTGGCTGTCTCTTCTTCTCTTCACCATTTCCTCTTCTCTTTACTCTCCTATTATTCACTGTGCCATATCTGTATGACAAGAAACACAACAGAGGAGTTGGCTAAAGCACAAACTGAACTGAGACCAGGCTACTTGCCACCATCGTTGGCAGAAATACCATTGTCTTATCAATGGCCCACTATGCCTGTCCCGCCACTGGTGAACCACGATATCTCCTTTGGTGGGGTTTGACAATGTCACGGCAACGGAGAGGAGGTCTGTTGGCATGTCGATGGGTGACCATATGAGAGAACATGACGTGATGAAAGTTGAATCTGCCGTCAGTTAGTTACAGGATAGCCCTGCCTGTCTGTCTGGCGTCTGGGAAAGAAACTAGATACAGGATGCAGTTTCACCATCCCAGGAGAGACACTGGGATAACAGTTTGGACCAGACAGTGAGGATCCATCCGATGCAGTTTCACCATCCCAGGGAGAGACACACTGGGATAACAGTTTGGACCAGACAGTGAGGATCCATCTGATGCAGTTTCACCATCCCAGGGAGAGACACTGGGATAACAGTTTGGACCAGACAGTGAGGAACCATCTGATGCAGTTTCACCGTCCCAGGGAGAGACACACTGGGATAACAGTTTGGACCAGACAGTGAGGATCCATCTGATGTAATATTTATTTAATTGTAACACCTAATCAACGTTTTGGCACACAGTGCTTTCTTCAGAAACAGGTCCTGTGTGTGTGCACACGCATGCCTGTGTCTGCTTGTGAGCGTGTGTGCTCTGGTCTCTTCCTGTCAACATGTGCTGTGATGAAGCCTTGATGGGAGAGCGAGTACTTTGTTCTGCGTTTGTCTGTAGAACTTAGATCTCTGTGCTCTACAACGAATACCACTGATGCTCCATCGATGGCTTCTTATATCTGAAACCCACAGTATCAATTAGCACACTGAGTTGAGAGATGACATTAAAATGGTCCCTTTTCCACTTTCTTTCTTTGTCCTTTGTAGTCCCGTGTCTCCCACTGTTTTTCATCCAACAGAAAAAGATGCCCAGTGGCGTTCTAGTCATATAGAGTGACAGAGATAGTGGAGGTCAGTGTGTGGCGATTTGTTAATGTAGCTTTTGCTGCAAACCTTTTGTTTCCTCCCTGTCTCAGTGCAGCTGGCGCAGTCAAGCTGAAGGCAGCAGGGCAGGTAGCCTAATGGTTAGAGCGTTGGGCCAGTATATGAAAGGTCGCTGGATCGAACTGACAAGGTAAGAATCTGTTCTGCCCCTGAACAAGGCAGTTAACCCACTGTCTCTAGGATGTCATTGAAAATAAGAATTTGTTCTTAACTGACCTGCCTAGTTAAATCAAATCAGAGCCTCTTGACCATCCTGTGCTCTCAACTTGTATTTTTCTACTATCATCCAAATTCTTTCATCAGGAGCAATAGATCCAGTTGATGAACAACCATATCCAGATACAGTAATCAGACAAATCTAGTTACTGGAACAACACAATGCCTGGAATTATCTCTGCTCCATTCATTTGATTATTCTTCATCTAATCAAATGACCTTGCAATATCCTACAATTTATAATTGTTTTATTTATTGCTATCTTGGTAATTGCAACCATTGAGAAAGATTGAGGGACAGTTATGTATCAGAATGGTCTACTCTTGGCTTTCCCCAAATGGATATATATATTTCTCTTATCATTTAATAGGCTATTTTTAGCATAAATTATTAGCCAATTAGGCTTCATTATAGCCTTTGGGGTCACGAATTACCTTCTGCCATGGGCCGATATTTTCCTTGAGTGGATGGTCTGAACCATAGTGATAAATCATTTGTACACTGCAAATTGACCGGAAGAATCCCAAACAGATATCATTTCACACCTTCACATTGGGATGTGATCACACATGCCTCTATGTGGGAATACTCAGGAACAGATATCCTAAATTAAAATCAATTTGAGCTGATATCCTGGTGATTTCACAGTCCAACAACGAAAAGTATCATAAAATAAACACACAAAAATAAGGTTTCGTTGGTGACCTCTTGTCTCTGGCGGTCAGGTCCGAAAAGGTGAGGGGTTAACAACAAGAGGGTCGATTGGTAGCTGACCAACTAAACAAACGTTCGTATCAGTATACACCGTGCCTCATAAGGACCCAGTAGGCGAGTGACAAACCGTGCGCTCACACTTTGCCATCCAGCCAGATCCAAAGAAGCAATGGGAGACGATAACTGAGGCAACCACAAAGAGCTATACACTGAGACCGACTATGGCTGTGGACGGTAAGAGCGCTGTTTTATTTTGAAACAACTCATTTGAATCGTTGGTATATCTTTTGTAAAAATAGAGGTAAGGGTATTTGTAACAGTCTATTTTTATTAAGCATTAGGTTACACCGGGGCTTCTATCCCTCAGACCTGTGGTGGGGGTTCTCTTGTCAACATCAATAATAACATCTTTACTTACTTAGCTTATTAGGGTGAATTTATGAGGATTCAATAAATGGGGACTTCAAAGATATCTCTTGTTCTTTGTAAATGTTGCATAAGGATCAACATCCGTAGAGGATAAATAACGTGGGACATATCTAGGAAGTTTGAACTGGTATGTCTGTAGTTGATCACTCACATATTGCGTTTTTTGTTTCAGTAGCCTCAGTCCTTGAAGTTCTTTCATAAGAACCTTGACTGGGGTGGGTATAATTTGTGGAACGTTCCAACAGGAATCTGTTCCAAAAACGTAAAGTACAAGGTTGCCAACAAACAACGCATACAAAGTAGCATGATCAAATCACCTAGCTGCCGAATGGGCATCTAGGTGAGTGAAAAACGTATCTTATTCTGCCGCTATACAACTTTGTATGTGTTGTTTTGTTGGAAACCTTGTTATTTAAGATGTTTTTGGAACAGATTCCTGTTGGAACGTAACACAAATTATACCCACCCCTGACTGTGTCCTATTGGGTTTTGGTGGGTGGACTTCACTTGCATTAAAATACGCATTTCTGGGATGAGAATTACAGATGACTTTCCCACAGACAGAGTCTGTCTCGGAGTTACTGACACTGTGTCACACATACACGGCTTCTGCACACCCCACGTGTGTTGGGGAATTGAACAGGCCCGGTTTCCCGACAGCTATGGAATTTAGGTTTAGGACTGTTTTTGACAATGCATCTTTCCTACAACGGCCGAAGTAGCATGCGTTTCCCAAATCACCAGGTAGAGAGAGAATGTTCGCTAAGTGCGTGGTTGAGGCATGTGTCAGTACTAATAGGTCCCCGAAAGAAAGGCAGTTTACCCTAACATTATAATCATTCCACTATACTGATGACAGATCAGCTCCTAGAAAGATATTATCGCATATGGCTGCAAATATTGCGGCGGCTTGTTCTCATGTTTGCTTCAGCCAGCAGATTTGACCGCTTGTTTACAGTACGCCTCTATCACACCGACAATATTTTAGCGTTTTGGTACACCAGAAGTACATTCATTTCCAGTGAAACGCTGCGTTTGCCTTAGAACATTGTGTCGCAGAAGCAGTTGCGGTGCGTTCTGTGTGTGCATTCTTTATCGAATGTTGTTTGAATGTTAAATGACGAGACAGATGTATTGATGCGAGTAACCAGTCTTATTCAGTGCATCGCAATACATCCGGGTATCTCAAGCACACCGGTAAAACACATGAGTTGCAGTAATGAACATTTTCCAACAGATGGCACCATAACATCTTCCCTTTAATAAAATAGGACAGTAGGTGTCAATTCACTAACAAAACAAACCTAGTAATAATTTCCAACATGAACAGTTTAGTATTTTTTTAATTTTATTTTATTTTTCTCAGGTAACAACACATTTGATATTCTCTTCACTTTTATCTCTGTCTGTCAACAATCCCTGATGGGAAACCTACAGATGAAGTCTTTTGGTGGCCGGCCCAGCGCCCGCAGCGTGAAAAGACAGGGGGCTTGTCTGCGAGGACTG
Source organism: Oncorhynchus nerka (assembly GCF_034236695.1). NCBI lineage: Eukaryota > Metazoa > Chordata > Actinopteri > Salmoniformes > Salmonidae > Oncorhynchus > Oncorhynchus nerka. The sequence goes on from NW_027039533.1 coordinate 6,004, forward strand.
CGGGTTCCGCACAGGCGTGTCACCTGAATGTTTAAGGGGAGAATTGATGGGCGAGGAGCGGCCGACCTGTTATCCCCTGGCTCTTTGCCCAGTGCCTCAGTCCCCATGTGACTTGCTGGGGTTCCGTCTTTTGTCATGCGACCCCTTTGACCATCAGGTTCTGAGTAGGTGCTGCTCAGCAATCCGAAGGTCAACCCTGGTACGACGGTACAGTGATCCATTCACTTCGACCAAGTAGGAGCGTGGTGCCACTTTCTGTACACAGGATCCGAGTCTCCAGAGGCCTGTCCGGTCCCATGGTAGTGGCTTCATTCATACCGTTTCACCCACCCTGAGCTCAGGTAAGCCTTTTGCTGATTTGTCGTAGATGAACTTGGAGACCTGTCTTCTGTGACGTAGCTTCACCAGCATGTCTGTCACCACACATGGCTCCAGGAGAGTGCTGGCTACTGGCAGAACTGCTTTTAAGCGCCGTGCCATGAGGTGCTGGGCCAGGCTGCTATCCATGCCTTCTGTCGGGGTATTGCGCCACTGCAGGATTGCTTTCAGGCATCTTTGCCCTCTCGCAGAGCCTTTTTGCAGAGGTTCTTTGCGATTTTTACTGTGGACTCCGCCTTCCCATTATCTTTTGGGTGTCGTGGTGATGAAGTGACGTGCTCGAATTCCCATCCTGCAGCAAATTTTCGGAACTCAACTCCGGAGAATTGGGTTCCATTGTCTGAAATTACCCTATCTGGCTGGCCATAGCGGGCAAACTGAGCCTTGCAGCGTTTGATCGTTGTCTCTGCTGAGAGGTCGGGGAGGAGGTCAATCTCCCAAAAGTCTGAGTAATGATCGACTACCAGCAGAAAGTCTTTGCCACTGTGCTGGAAGAGATCTAGACTTACTATCTGCAAGGGGCGCATCGGTAGCTCGTGGGACATCATCGTCTCTTTCTGTTGCTCAATGGCATATTCATTGCAGATTGTGCATTTACTGACATAGTCTTTGATTTCATTCTGCATTCCAGGCCAATACAGTGTGTCACGTGCTTGTCTGTAACAGGCCTCACCTCCTACGTGACTTGAGTGCATGCGCGCCAACATCTCAGGGCGCAGAGACCGGGAATAACGACTCTCTGACACTTGAATATTACTCCGTTTTGAACACTGAGCTCCTCTTTGACTGGCCAATATTCTCTGACGGCTAAAGCAGTTTCTTCCCTGCAGTCGGGCCAGCCCATCAGAATCTCAGACCTCAATGCCTGGAGTTGCTCGTCCCTGTCTGCGTGCTGTCTGATTTGTATAAGGCGCTGGTTCGTAACATTGAGGTAGTCAGCCTGGTTGATGTGTTCAACATCCAGTTGCTCTGTTTGTAAGCTGCACACTGCGTGTTGTTCATGCATGGAGCGTGTGTGTGTGACTAATGCAGTATCCCTGCTGAGCGTGTCACTCACATACATCTCCGGCCCTGGCTTATACATCACCTTAAGGTTGTAGTTTTGTAGGGCCAGTAGCATGTTCTGCAGTCGTTTTGGGAATTCAGGAGAGGCTTGCTGAATATAGCAATAAGGGGCTTGCGGTAATATTGTCGCGCCCTTACAGGTGGAAGCGTTGGCATGCAAACAAAATGCTGAGGCACTCCTCTATTAGAGGTCGCCCGACTAATTGGAATCGGCGATTAATTAGGGCCGATTTCAAGTTTTCATAACAATCGGAAATCTGCATTTTTGGACACTGATTTCTCCTATATATATATATATATATATATAATTTTTTCTTTACACCTTTATTTAACTAGGCAAGTCAATTAAGAACACATTCTTATTTTCAATGACGACCTAGGAACGGTGGGTTAACTGCCTCGTTCAGGGGCAGAAAGACAGATTTTCACCTTGTCAGCGCGGGGATCCAATCTTGCAACCTTACAGTTAACTAGTCCAACACAATAACGACCTGCCTCTCTCTCGTTGCACTCCACAAGGAGACGGCCTGTTACGAAAATGCAGTAAGCCAAGGTAAGTTGCTAGCTAGCATTAAACTTATCTTATAAAAAACAATCAATCATATTGTCGTTGTGTTGCTGGTTCGATTCCAGGGGAGGAGCGAGGAGAGGGACGGAAGCTATACTGTTACACTGGCAATACTAAAGAGCTTATAAGAACATCCAATAGTCAAAGGTTAATGAAATACAAATGGTATAGAGGGAAATAGTCCTATAATAACTACAACCTAAAACTTCTTACCTCTGAATATTGAATACTCATGTTAAAAGGAACCACCAGCTTTCATATGTTCTCATGTTCTGAGCAAGGAACTGAAACGTTAGCTTTCTTACATAGCACATATTGCACTTTTACGTTCTTCTCCAACACTTTGTTTTTGCATTATTTAAACCAAATTGAACATGTTTCATTATCTACTTGAGGCTAAATAGATTTTTATTGATGTATTATATTATGTTAAAATAAGTGTTCATTCAGTATTGTGGTAATTGTCATTATTACAAATACATTTTTTTTTTTTAAATCGGACGATTAATCAGCTTTTTTGGACCTCTAATAATCGGTATCGGCGTTGAAAAATCATAATCGGTCGACCTCTATTCTCTATCTGGGCATAGTTCTGCTCTGTTGGGGTGAGTGCCCTAGAGGCGAATTCCACAGGCTGGCCCTCTTGCATGCGGCAACAGCCAAGTCCATCCTGGCTTGAGTCACTCTGAATCGTGACAGGTTTTGACACATCGTAGTATCGCAGTACAGGTGTCTGTGTGACCAGTTGTTTTATTTCCCTCACCGCTGCGTCATGTTTTGGGAGCCAATGCCAGATGGTGTCCTTGTCCATGAGCCTCCTTAGTGTCTCGCACACTTCAGAGAGCCGCGGTAGGAATTTGGCCAGGTAGGTGATGAATCCGACGAAGCGCTGCACTCCCTTCACGTCAGATGGGTGGGGCATTTCCAAGACAGCCTTCACTTTTTTAGGATCCGCCTTCACTCCGGTGGAGGACAAGATGTGCCCATGAAAGCGGACCTCTGGCACTTTAAACTGAAGCTTTTTTATGCTTAGCCTTAGCTTGACCTGTCTGCATCTGACCATCAGGGCCAGCAGCAGCGTCATGGTCACATTCTGCCTCCTCATCACTGTCCCCACAGCCCACTACGAGGATGTCATCTTCTATGGGTTCCACGCCACTGAGTCCCATCAACAGCTCATGCTGTTTCTGCTGATACACCTCTGGAGCCACAGAGACACCAAACGGGTGCTTCAACCACCTCTTCCTGCCCCAGGGTATCCAAAAGGTGGTCATGTAGCTGCTGGGCTGGTTGAGCTTGCACTGCAGGAAGGCATCTCTGGCATCCACGAGCGTGAAGACTCTGGCCTTTGGGAACTTGTAAAGAACATCCTCCAACGTGGGCATAATGTAATGTGAACGTCGCAGAGCCCAGTTGAGGTGTTTAGGATCAATGCATATCCGTAGCTTATCTGGTTTCTTGACGATAACCATATTATTTATCCAATCTGTAGGCTCGTGATGTGGCTTCGTATTTGTCAAGCTGAGCCTTCGTAGCTGCTTTCATGGCCACTGGTACATTGCGGGTTGCACACTGGACAGGCTGGATTGCTGCGTCCAACTAAAAGTGGACTTCCCCGGGAACTGACTCGACCGTTGCATTGAAGACATCATGATACTTGCTTAGGAGTGTCTCCTTGCTCAGGGGCCCAGCCTGGACTTACGTATCCCAGTTCATGCTCCAATCCCCGCTGAGCTTCACAGTGGCGGGAGGGGCAATGTTCGCTGCCATGTCGAACCGGTGCTAACAACACTGAAGCTAACTAGCAAACTCACTCTAGCTAAGGTCAATTCCGGCGAAATTTTACTCAAATAAGCATTTGTTTGGTGAACCAGAACAGATTTGTAATTTGCGGAAAGCATGGTTAGTTATCCGACTCTGACACCATGTTTGAATGTTAAATGACGAGACAGAGGCATTGATGCGTGTCTTGTTCTATGTGGATGGCCGATCTTGTTCCTCTCTTTGTGGATGGCCGATCTTGTTCCTCTCTTTATGTGGATGGCTGCTCTTGTTCCTCTCTTTATGTGGATGGCTGCTCTTGTTCCTCTCTTTATGTGGATGGCTGCTCTTGTTCCTCTCTTTATGTGGATGGCTGCTCTTGTTCCTGTCTTTATGTGGATGGCTGATCTTGTTCCACTCTTTATGTGGATGGCTGATCTTGTTTGTCTGGATGGCTGATCTTGTTCCTCTCTTTATGTGGAAGGCTGCTCTTGATCCTCTCTTTATGTGGATGGCTGATCTTGTTCCTCTTTATGTGGATGGTTGACCTTTTTCCTCTCTTTATGTGGATGGCTGATCTTGTTCGCCTGGATGGCTGATCTTGTTCGTCTGGATGGCTGATTTTGTTCCTCTATGTGGATGGCTGATCTTGTTCCTCTATGTGGATGACTGATCTTGTTCCCCTATGTGGATGGCTGATCTTCTTCCTCTTTATGTGGATGGCTGATCTTCTTCCTCTTTATGTGGATGACTGATCTTGTTCGTCTCTTTATGTGGATGACTGATCTTGTTCCTCTCTCTATGTGGATGACTGATCTTGTTCCTCTCTCTATGTGGATGACTGATCTTGTTCCTCTATGTGGATGACTGATCTTGTTCCTCTCTATGTGGATGACTGATCTTGTTCCTCTCTTTATGTGGATGACTGATCTTGTTCCTCTCTTTATGTGGATGACTGATCTTGTTCCTCTCTTTATGTGGATGACTGATCTTGTTCCTCTCTTTATGTGGATGGCTGATCTTGTTCCTCTCTTTATGTGGATGGCTGATCTTGTTCCTCTTTTTATGTGGATGGCTGATCTTGTTCCTCTTTTTATGTGGATGGCTGATCTTGTGCCTCTTTTTATGTGGATGGCTGATCTTGTGCCTCTTTTTATGTGGATGGCTGATCTTGTTCCTCTTTTTATGTGGATGGCTGATCTTGTTCCTCTTTATGTGGATGACTGATCTTGTTCGTCTCTTTATGTGGATGGCTGATCTTGTTCGCCTGGATGGCTGATCTTGTTCGTCTCTTTATGTGGATGGCTGACCTTGTTCGTCTGGATGGCTGATTTTTGTTCGTCTGGATGGCTGATTTTGTTCCTCTATGTGGATGACTGATCTTGTTCGTCTCTTTATGTGGATGACTGATCTTGTTCCTCTCTTTATGTGGATGACTGATCTTGTTCCTCTCTCTATGTGGATGACTGATCTTGTTCCTCTATGTGGATGACTGATCTTGTTCCTCTCTATGTGGATGACTGATCTTGTTCCTCTCTATGTGGATGACTGATCTTGTTCCTCTCTTTATGTGGATGACTGATCTTGTTCCTCTCTTTATGTGGATGACTGATCTTGTTCCTCTCTTTATGTGGATGACTGATCTTGTTCCTCTCTTTATGTGGATGACTGATCTTGTTCCTCTTTTTATGTGGATGGCTGATCTTGTTCCTCTTTATGTGGATGGCTGATCTTGTTCCTCTTTATGTGGATGGCTGACCTTGTTCCTCTTTATGTGGATGGCTGATCTTGTTCGTCTCTTTATGTGGATGGCTGATCTTGTTCGCCTGGATGGCTGATCTTGTTCGTCTCTTTATGTGGATGGCTGACCTTGTTCGTCTGGATGGCTGATTTTTGTTCGTCTGGATGGCTGATTTTGTTCCTCTATGTGGATGACTGATCTTGTTCCCCTCTTTATGTGGATGACTGATCTTGTTCCTCTCTTTATGGGGATGACTGATCTTGTTCCTCTCTTTATGTGGATGACTGATCTTGTTCCTCTCTTTATGTGGATGACCGATCTTGTTCCTCTCTTTATGTGGATGACCGATCTTGTTCCTCTCTTTATGTGGATGACCGATCTTGTTCCTCTCTTTATGTGGATGACCGATCTTGTTCCTCTCTTTATGTGGATGACCGATCTTGTTCGTCTTTTTATGTGGATGGCTGATCTTGTTCCTCTCTTTATGTGGATGGCTGATCTTGTTCCTCTCTTTATGTGGATGGCTGATCTTGTTTGTCTGGATGGCTGATCTTGTTCCTCTCTTTATGTGGAAGGCTGCTCTTGATCCTCTCTTTATGTGGATGGCTGATCTTGTTCGTCTGGATGGCTGATCTTGTTCGTCTCTTTATGTGGATGGCTGATCTTGTTCGCCTGGATGGCTGATCTTGTTCGTCTGGATGGCTGATTTTGTTCCTCTATGTGGATGGCTGATCTTGTTCCTCTATGTGGATGGCTGATCTTGTTCCCCTCTTTATGTGGATGGCTGATCTTGTTCCCCTCTTTATGTGGATGGCTGATCTTGTTCCCCTCTTTATGTGGATGGCTGATCTTGTTCCCCTCTTTATGTGGATGGCTGATCTTGTTCCCCTCTTTATGTGGATGGCTGATCTTGTTCCTCTCTTTATGTGGATGGCTGATCTTGTTCCTCTTTATGTGGATGGCTGATCTTGTTCCTCTTTATGTGGATGGCTGATCTTGTTCCTCTCTTTATGTGGATGGCTGATCTTGTTCCCCTCTTTATGTGGATGGCTGATCTTGTTCCCCTCTTTATGTGGATGGCTGATCTTGTTCCTCTCTTTATGTGGATGGCTGATCTTGTTCCTCTTTATGTGGATGGCTGACCTTTTTCCTCTCTTTATGTGGATGACTGACCTTGTTCGTCTGGATGGCTGATCTTGTTCCTGTCTTTATGTGGATGGCTGATCTTGTTCCTCTCTTTATGTGGATGACTGACCTTGTTCCCCTCTTTATGTGGATGGCTGATCTTGTTCCCCTCTTTATGTGGATGGCTGATCTTGTTCCTCTCTTTATGTGGATGGCTGATCTTGTTCCTCTTTATGTGGATGGCTGATCTTGTTCCTCTTTATGTGGATGGCTGATCTTGTTCCTCTCTTTATGTGGATGGCTGATCTTGTTCCCCTCTTTATGTGGATGGCTGATCTTGTTCCCCTCTTTATGTGGATGGCTGATCTTGTTCCTCTCTTTATGTGGATGGCTGATCTTGTTCCTCTTTATGTGGATGGCTGACCTTTTTCCTCTCTTTATGTGGATGACTGACCTTGTTCGTCTGGATGGCTGATCTTGTTCCTGTCTTTATGTGGATGGCTGATCTTGTTCCTCTCTTTATGTGGATGACTGACCTTGTTCCTCTCTTTATGTGGATGACTGATCTTGTTCCTCTCTTTATGTGGATGACTGATCTTGTTCCTCTCTTTATGTGGATGACTGATCTTGTTCCTCTCTTTATGTGGATGGCCGATCTTGTGCGTCTCTATGTGGATGGCTGATCTTGTTCCTCTTTTTATGTGGATGGCCGATCTTGCTCGTCTGGATGGCTGATCTTGTTCCTCTTTATGTGGATGGCTGATCTTGTTCCTCTCTTTTTGTGGATGGCTGATCTTGTTCCTCTCTTTATGTGGATGGCTGATCTTGTTCCTCTCTTTATGTGGATGGCTGATCTTGTTCCTCTCTTTATGTGGATGGCTGATCTTGTTCCTCTCTTTATGTGGATGGCTGATCTTGTTCCTCTCTTTATGTGGATGGCTGATCTTGTTCCTCTCTTTATGTGGATGGCTGATCTTGTTCCTCTCTTTATGTGGATGGCTGATCTTGTTCCCCTCTTTATGTGGATGGCTGATCTTGTTCCTCTCTTTATGTGGATGGCTGATCTTGTTCCTCTTTATGTGGATGGCTGACCTTTTTCCTCTCTTTATGTGGATGACTGACCTTGTTCGTCTGGATGGCTGATCTTGTTCCTCTCTTTATGTGGATGACTGATCTTGTTCCTCTCTTTATGTGGATGGCCGATCTTGTGCGTCTCTATGTGGATGGCTGATCTTGTTCCTCTTTTTATGTGGATGGCCGATCTTGCTCGTCTGGATGGCTGATCTTGTTCCTCTTTTTGTGGATGGCTGATCTTGTTCCTCTCTTTTTGTGGATGGCTGATCTTGTTCCTCTCTTTATGTGGAAGGCTGATCTTGTTCCTCTCTTTATGTGGATGGCTGATCTTGTTCGTCTGGATGGCTGATCTTGTTCGTCTCTTTATGTGGATGGCTGATCTTGTTCGCCTGGATGGCTGATCTTGTTCGTCTGGATGGCTGATTTTGTTCCTTTATGTGGATGGCTGATCTTGTTCCTCTATGTGGATGGCTGATCTTGTTCCCCTCTTTATGTGGATGGCTGATCTTGTTCCCCTCTTTATGTGGATGGCTGATCTTGTTCCCCTCTTTATGTGGATGGCTGATCTTGTTCCTCTCTTTATGTGGATGGCTGATCTTGTTCCTCTCTTTATGTGGATGGCTGATCTTGTTCCTCTCTTTATGTGGATGGCTGATCTTGTTCCTCTCTTTATGTGGATGGCTGATCTTGTTCCTCTCTTTATGTGGATGGCTGATCTTGTTCCTCTTTATGTGGATGGCTGATCTTGTCCCTCTCTTTATGTGGATGGCTGATCTTGTCCCTCTCTTTATGTGGATGGCTGATCTTGTTCCCCTCTTTATGTGGATGGCTGATCTTGTTCCCCTCTTTATGTGGATGGCTGATCTTGTTCCTCTCTTTATGTGGATGGCTGATCTTGTTCCTCTTTATGTGGATGGCTGACCTTTTTCCTCTCTTTATGTGGATGGCTGATCTTGTTCCTCTCTTTATGTGGATGGCTGATCTTGTTCCCCTCTTTATGTGGATGGCTGATCTTGTTCCTCTCTTTATGTGGATGGCTGATCTTGTTCCTCTTTATGTGGATGGCTGACCTTTTTCCTCTCTTTATGTGGATGACTGACCTTGTTCGTCTGGATGGCTGATCTTGTTCCTGTCTTTATGTGGATGGCTGATCTTGTTCCTCTATGTGGATGGCTGATCTTGTTCCCCTCTTTATGTGGATGGCTGATCTTGTTCCCCTCTTTATGTGGATGGCTGATCTTGTTCCCCTCTTTATGTGGATGGCTGATCTTGTTCCTCTCTTTATGTGGATGGCTGATCTTGTTCCTCTCTTTATGTGGATGGCTGATCTTGTTCCTCTCTTTATGTGGATGGCTGATCTTGTTCCTCTCTTTATGTGGATGGCTGATCTTGTTCCTCTCTTTATGTGGATGGCTGATCTTGTTCCTCTTTATGTGGATGGCTGATCTTGTCCCTCTCTTTATGTGGATGGCTGATCTTGTTCCTCTCTTTATGTGGATGGCTGATCTTGTTCCCCTCTTTATGTGGATGGCTGATCTTGTTCCTCTCTTTATGTGGATGGCTGATCTTGTTCCTCTTTATGTGGATGGCTGACCTTTTTCCTCTCTTTATGTGGATGACTGACCTTGTTCGTCTGGATGGCTGATCTTGTTCCTGTCTTTATGTGGATGGCTGATCTTGTTCCTCTCTTTATGTGGATGGCTGATCTTGTTCCCCTCTTTATGTGGATGGCTGATCTTGTTCCTCTCTTTATGTGGATGGCTGATCTTGTTCCTCTCTTTATGTGGATGGCTGATCTTGTTCCTCTCTTTATGTGGATGGCTGATCTTGTTCCTCTCTTTATGTGGATGGCTGATCTTGTTCCTCTTTATGTGGATGGCTGATCTTGTCCCTCTCTTTATGTGGATGGCTGATCTTGTTCCTCTCTTTATGTGGATGGCTGATCTTGTTCCCCTCTTTATGTGGATGGCTGATCTTGTTCCTCTCTTTATGTGGATGGCTGATCTTGTTCCTCTTTATGTGGATGGCTGACCTTTTTCCTCTCTTTATGTGGATGACTGACCTTGTTCGTCTGGATGGCTGATCTTGTTCCTGTCTTTATGTGGATGGCTGATCTTGTTCCTCTCTTTATGTGGATGGCTGATCTTGTTCCCCTCTTTATGTGGATGGCTGATCTTGTTCCTCTCTTTATGTGGATGGCTGATCTTGTTCCTCTTTATGTGGATGGCTGACCTTTTTCCTCTCTTTATGTGGATGACTGACCTTGTTCGTCTGGATGGCTGATCTTGTTCCTGTCTTTATGTGGATGGCTGATCTTGTTCCTCTCTTTATGTGGATGACTGACCTTGTTCCTCTCTTTATGTGGATGGCTGATCTTGTTCCTCTCTTTATGTGGATGGCTGATCTTGTTCCTCTCTTTATGTGGATGGCTGATCTTGTTCCTCTCTTTATGTGGATGGCTGATCTTGTTCCTCTTTATGTGGATGACTGATCTTGTTCCTCTCTTTATGTGGATGGCCGATCTTGTGCGTCTCTATGTGGATGGCTGATCTTGCTCGTCTGGATGGCTGATCTTGTTCCTCTTTATGTGGATGGCTGATCTTGTTCCTCTCTTTTTGTGGATGGCTGATCTTGTTCCTCTCTTTATGTGGATGGCTGATCTTGTTCCTCTCTTTATGTGGATGGCTGATCTTGTTCCTCTCTTTATGTGGATGGCTGATCTTGTTCCCCTCTTTATGTGGATGGCTGATCTTGTTCCCTCTTTATGTGGATGGCTGACCTTTTTCCTCTTTATGTGGATGGCTGACCTTTTTCCTCTCTTTATGTGGATGACTGACCTTGTTCGTCTGGATGGCCGATCTTGTGCGTCTCTATGTGGATGGCTGATCTTGTTCCTCTTTTTATGTGGATGGCCGATCTTGCTCGTCTGGATGGCTGATCTTGTTCCTCTTTTTGTGGATGGCTGATCTTGTTCCTCTCTTTTTGTGGATGGCTGATCTTGTTCCTCTCTATGTGGAAGGCTGATCTTGTTCCTCTCTTTTTGTGGATGGCTGATCTTGTTCCTCTCTTTATGTGGATGGCTGATCTTGTTCGTCTGGATGGCTGATCTTGTTCGTCTCTTTATGTGGATGGCTGATCTTGTTCGCCTGGATGGCTGATCTTGTTCGTCTGGATGGCTGATTTTGTTCCTCTATGTGGATGGCTGATCTTGTTCCTCTATGTGGATGGCTGATCTTGTTCCCCTCTTTATGTGGATGGCTGATCTTGTTCCCCTCTTTATGTGGATGGCTGATCTTGTTCCTCTCTTTATGTGGATGGCTGATCTTGTTCCTCTCTTTATGTGGATGGCTGATCTTGTTCCTCTCTTTATGTGGATGGCTGATCTTGTTCCTCTCTTTATGTGGATGGCTGATCTTGTTCCTCTTTATGTGGATGGCTGATCTTGTTCCTCTCTTTATGTGGATGGCTGATCTTGTTCCTCTCTTTATGTGGATGGCTGATCTTGTTCCCCTCTTTATGTGGATGGCTGATCTTGTTCCTCTCTTTATGTGGATGGCTGATCTTGTTCCCCTCTTTATGTGGATGGCTGATCTTGTTCCTCTCTTTATGTGGATGGCTGATCTTGTTCCTCTTTATGTGGATGGCTGACCTTTTTCCTCTCTTTATGTGGATGACTGACCTTGTTCGTCTGGATGGCTGATCTTGTTCCTGTCTTTATGTGGATGGCTGATCTTGTTCCTCTCTTTATGTGGATGTTCCTCTCTTTATGTGGATGGCCGATCTTGTTCCTCTCTTATGTGGATGGCTGATCTTGCTCGTCTGGATGGCTGATCTTGTTCCTCTTTATGTGGATGGCTGATCTTGTTCCTCTTTATGTGGATGGCTGATCTTGTTCCTCTCTTTTGTGGATGGCTGATCTTGTTCCTCTCTTTATGTGGATGGCTGATCTTGTTCCTCTCTTTATGTGGATGGCTGATCTTGTTCCTCTCTTTATGTGGATGGCTGATCTTGTTTCCCCTCTTTATGTGGATGGCTGATCTTGTTCTCTCTTTATGTGGATGGCTGACCTTTTTCCTCTTTATGTGGATGGCTGACCTTTTCCTCTCTTTATGTGGATGACTGACCTTGTTTGTCTGGATGGCCGATCTTGTGCGTCTCTATGTGGATGGCTGATCTTGTTCCTCTTTTTATGTGGATGGCCGATCTTGCTCGTCTGGATGGCTGATCTTGTTCTCTCTTTTGTGGATGGCTGATCTTGTTCCTCTCTATGTGGATGGCTGATCTTGTTCCTCTCTTTTTGTGGATGGCTGATCTTGTTCCTCTCTTTTTGTGGATGGCTGATCTTGTTCGTCTGGATGGCTGATCTTGTTCCTCTCTTTATGTGGATGGCTGATCTTGTTCGCCTGGATGGCTGATCTTGTTTCTGATTTTGTTCCTCTATGTGGATGGCTGATCTTGTTCCTCTTTATGTGGATGGCTGATCTTGTTTCTCTTTATGTGGATGGCTGATCTTGTTCCCTCTTTATGTGGATGGCTGATCTTGTTCCTCTCTTTATGTGGATGGCTGATCTTGTTCTCTCTTTATGTGGATGGCTGATCTTGTTCCTCTCTTTATGTGGATGGCTGATCTTGTTCCTCTCTTTATGTGGATGGCTGATCTTGTTCCTCTCTTTATGTGGATGGCTGATCTTGTTCCTCTTTATGTGGATGGCTGATCTTGTTCCTCTCTTTATGTGGATGGCTGATCTTGTTCTCTCTTTATGTGGATGGCTGATCTTGTTCCTCTCTTTATGTGGATGGCTGATCTTGTTCCTCTCTTTATGTGGATGGCTGATCTTGTTCCCTCTTTATGTGGATGGCTGATCTTGTTCCTCTTTATGTGGATGGCTGATCTTGTTCTCTTTATGTGGATGGCTGATCTTGTTCCTCTCTTTATGTGGATGGCTGACCTTGTCCTCTCTGGATGGCTGATCTTGTTCCTGTCTTTATGTGGATGGCTGATCTTGTTCCTCTCTTTATGTGGATGACTGATCTTGTTCCTCTCTTTATGTGGATGACTGATCTTGTTCCTCTCTTTATGTGGATGACTGATCTTGTTCCTCTCTTTATGTGGATGCTGATCTTGTTCCTCTCTTTATGTGGATGGCTGATCTTGTTCCTCTCTTTATGTGGATGGCTGATCTTGTTCCTCTTTATGTGGATGGCTGATCTTGTTCTCTCTTTATGTGGATGGCTGATCTTGTTCCTCTCTTTTATGTGGATGGCTGATCTTGTTCCTCTCTTTATGTGGATGGCTGATCTTGTTCTTTATGTGGATGGCTGATCTTGTTCTCTTTATGTGGATGGCTGATCTTGTTCCTCTCTTTATGTGGATGGCTGATCTTGTTCCTCTTTATGTGGATGGCTGATCTTGTTCCTCTCTTTATGTGGATGGCTGATCTTGTTCCTCTCTTTATGTGGATGGCTGATCTTGTTCCTCTTTATGTGGATGGCTGATCTTGTTCTCTCTTTATGTGGATGGCTGATCTTGTTCCTCTCTTTATGTGGATGGCTGATCTTGTTCCTCTCTTTATGTGGATGGCTGATCTTGTTCCTCTTTATGTGGATGGCTGATCTTGTTCCTCTTTATGTGGATGGCTGATCTTGTTCCTCTCTTTATGTGGATGGCTGATCTTGTTCTCTCTTGTGGATGGCTGATCTTGTTCTCTCTTTATGTGGATGGCTGATCTTGTTCCTCTCTTTATGTGGATGGCTGATCTTGTTCCCTCTGGATGGCTGATCTTGTTCCTCTCTTTATGTGGATGGCTGATCTTGTTCCTCTCTTTATGTGGATGGCTGATCTTGGTCTGGATGGCTGATCTTGTTCCTCTTTATGTGGATGGCTGATCTTGTTCCTCTCTTTATGTGGATGGCTGATCTTGTGCCCTCTTTATGTGGATGGCTGATCTTGTTTGTCTGGATGGCTGATCTTGTTCCCTCTTTAATGTGGATGGCTGATCTTGTTCCCTCTTTATGTGGATGGCTGATCTTGTTCACCTGGATGGCTGATCTTGTTCCTCTCTTTATGTGGATGGCTGATCTTGTTCTGGATGGCTGATCTCTTTATGTGGATGGCTGATCTTGTTCTCTTTATGTGGATGGCTGATCTTGTTCCTCTTTATGTGGATGGCTGATCTTGTTCCTCTTTTTATGTGGATGGCTGATCTTGTTCTGGATGGCTGATCTTGTTCTTTATGTGGATGGCTGATCTTGTTCCTCTCTTTATGTGGATGGCTGATCTTGTTCCTCTCTTTATGTGGATGGCTGATCTTGTTCCTTATGTGGATGGCTGATCTTGTTCCTCTCTTTATGTGGATGGCTGATCTTGTTCCTCTCTGGATGGCTGATCTTGTTCCTCTCTTTATGTGGATGGCTGATCTTGTTCCTCTCTTTATGTGGATGACTGATCTTGTTCCTCTCTTTATGTGGATGGCTGATCTTGTTCTCTTTATGTGGATGGCTGATCTTGTTCCTCTCTTTATGTGGATGGCTGATCTTGTTCCTCTCTTTATGTGGATGGCTGATCTTGTTCCTCTCTTTATGTGGATGGCTGATCTTGTTCCTCTTTATGTGGATGACTGATCTTGTTCCTCTCTTTATGTGGATGGCCGATCTTGCTCGTCTGGATGGCTGATCTTGTTCCTCTTTTTGTGGATGGCTGATCTTGTTCCTCTCTTTATGTGGATGGCTGATCTTGTTCCTCTCTTTATGTGGATGGCTGATCTTGTTCCTCTCTTTATGTGGATGGCTGATCTTGTTCCTCTTTATGTGGATGGCTGATCTTGTTCCTCTTTATGTGGATGGCTGACCTTTTTCCTCTCTTTATGTGGATGACTGACCTTGTTCGTCTGGATGGCTGATCTTGTTCCTGTCTTTATGTGGATGGCTGATCTTGTTCCTCTCTATGTGGATGACTGACCTTGTTCCTCTCTTTATGTGGATGACTGATCTTGTTCCTCTCTTTATGTGGATGGCCGATCTTGTGCGTCTCTATGTGGATGGCTGATCTTGTTCCTCTTTTTATGTGGATGGCCGATCTTGCTCGTCTGGATGGCTGATCTTGTTCCTCTTTTTGTGGATGGCTGATCTTGTTCCTCTTTTTGTGGATGGCTGATCTTGTTCCTCTCTTTTTGTGGATGGCTGATCTTGTTCCTCTCTTTATGTGGAAGGCTGCTCTTGATCCTCTCTTTATGTGGATGGCTGATCTTGTTCGTCTGGATGGCTGATCTTGTTCGTCTCTTTATGTGGATGGCTGATCTTGTTTGCCTGGATGGCTGATCTTGTTCATCTGGATGGCTGATTTTGTTCCTCTATGTGGATGGCTGATCTTGTTCCTCTATGTGGATGGCTGATCTTGTTCCTCTATGTGGATGGCTGATCTTGTTCCCCTCTTTATGTGGATGGCTGATCTTGTTCCTCTCTTTATGTGGATGGCTGATCTTGTTCCTCTCTTTATGTGGATGGCTGATCTTGTTCCTCTTTATGTGGATGGCTGATCTTGTTCCTCTCTATGTGGATGGCTGATCTTGTTCCTCTCTATGTGGATGGCTGATCTTGTTCCCCTCTTTATGTGGATGGCTGATCTTGTTCCCCTCTTTATGTGGATGGCTGATCTTGTTCCTCTCTTTATGTGGATGACTGACCTTGTTCGTCTGGATGGCTGATCTTGTTCCTGTCTTTATGTGGATGGCTGATCTTGTTCCTCTCTTTATGTGGATGACTGACCTTGTTCCTCTCTTTATGTGGATGACTGATCTTGTTCCTCTCTTTATGTGGATGACTGATCTTGTTCTCTCTTTATGTGGATGGCTGATCTTGTTCCTCTCTATGTGGATGGCTGATCTTGTTCCTCTTTTATGTGGATGGCCGATCTGGATGGCTGATCTTGTTCCTCTCTTTATGTGGAAGGCTGCTCTTGTTCCTCTCTTTATGTGGATGGCTGATCTTGTCTTGGCTGATCTTGTTCCTGTCTTTATGTGGATGGCTGATCTTGTTCCTCTCTTTATGTGGATGGCTGATCTTGTTCCTCTCTTTATGTGGATGACTGATCTTGTTCCTCTCTTTATGTGGATGACTGATCTTGTTTCTCTTTATGTGGATGGCTGATCTTGTTCGTCTCTATGTGGATGGCTGATCTTGTTCCTCTTTTTATGTGGATGGCCGATCTTGCTCGTCTGGATGGCTGATCTTGTTCCTCTCTTTATGTGGAAGGCTGCTCTTGATCCTCTCTTTATGTGGATGGCTGATCTTGTTCGTCTGGATGGCTGATCTTGTTCCTCTCTTTATGTGGATGGCTGATCTTGTTCTCTTTATGGGATCTTGATCCTCTCTTTATGTGGATGGCTGATCTTGTTCGTCTGGATGGCTGATCTTGTTCCTGTCTTTATGTGGATGGCTGATCTTGTTCCTCTCTTTATGTGGATGGCTGATCTTGTTCCTCTCTTTATGTGGATGACTGACCTTGTTCCTCTCTTTATGTGGATGACTGATCTTGTTCCTCTCTTTATGTGGATGACTGATCTTGTTCCTCTCTTTATGTGGATGGCCGATCTTGTGCGTCTCTATGTGGATGGCTGATCTTGTTCCTCTCTTTATGTGGATGACTGATCTTGTTCCTCTCTTTATGTGGATGGCCGATCTTGTGCGTCTCTATGTGGATGGCTGATCTTGTTCCTCTTTTTATGTGGATGGCCGATCTTGCTCGTCTGGATGGCTGATCTTGTTCCTCTCTTTATGTGGAAGGCTGCTCTTGATCCTCTCTTTATGTGGATGGCTGATCTTGTTCGTCTGGATGGCTGATCTTGTTCATCTCTTTATGTGGATGGCTGATCTTGTTCACCAGGATGGCTGATCTTGTTCCTCTCTTTATGTGGATGGCTGACCTTGTTCGTCTGGATGGCTGATCTTGTTCCTGTCTTTATGTGGATGGCTGATCTTGTTCCTCTCTTTATGTGGATGACTGACCTTGTTCCTCTCTTTATGTGGATGACTGACCTTGTTCCTCTCTTTATGTGGATGACTGATCTTGTTCCTCTCTTTATGTGGATGACTGATCTTGTTCCTCTCTTTATGTGGATGGCCGATCTTGTGCGTCTCTATGTGGATGGCTGATCTTGTTCCTCTCTTTATGTGGATGACTGATCTTGTTCCTCTCTTTTTGTGGATGGCTGATCTTGTTCCTCTCTTTATGTGGAAGGCTGCTCTTGATCCTCTCTTTATGTGGATGGCTGATCTTGTTTGTCTGGATGGCTGATCTTGTTCCTCTCTTTATGTGGATGGCTGACCTTGTTCGTCTGGATGGCTGATCTTGTTCCTCTCTTTATGTGGATGGCCGATCTTGCTCGTCTTTTTATGTGGATGGCTGATCTTGTTCGTCTGGATGGCTGATCTTGTTCGTCTGGATGGCTCTTGTTCATCTGGATGGCTGATCTTGTTCCTCTCTTTATGTGGATGGCTGATCTTGTTCCTCTCTTTATGTGGATGGCTGATCTTGTTCCTCTCTTTATGTGGATGGCTGATCTTGTTCCTCTTTATGTGGATGGCTGATCTTGTTCCTCTTTATGTGGATGGCTGATCTTGTTCCTCTCTTTATGTGGATGGCTGATCTTGTTCCTCTCTTTATGTGGATGGCTGATCTTGTTCCTCTCTTTATGTGGATGACTGATCTTGTTCCTCTCTTTATGTGGATGGCTGATCTTGTTCGTCTGGATGGCTGATCTTGTTCCTCTCTTTATGTGGATGGCTGATCTTGTTCCTCTTTTTATGTGGATGGCTGATCTTGTTCGTCTGGATGGCTGATCTTGTTCCTCTTTATGTGGATGGCTGATCTTGTTCCTCTCTTTATGTGGATGGCTGATCTTGTGCCTCTCTTTATGTGGATGGCTGATCTTGTTTGTCTGGATGGCTGATCTTGTTCGTCTCTTAATGTGGATGGCTGATCTTGTTCCTCTCTTTTTGTGGATGGCTGATCTTGTTCACCTGGATGGCTGATCTTGTTCCTCTCTTTATGTGGATGGCTGACCTTGTTCGTCTGGATGGCTGATCTTGTTCCTCTCTTTATGTGGATGGCTGATCTTGTTCGTCTGGATGGCTGATCTTGTTCCTCTCTTTATGTGGATGGCTGATCTTGTTCCTCTTTTTATGTGGATGGCTGATCTTGTTCGTCTGGATGGCTGATCTTGTTCCTCTTTATGTGGATGGCTGATCTTGTTCCTCTCTTTATGTGGATGGCTGATCTTGTTCCTCTCTTTATGTGGATGGCTGATCTTGTTTGTCTGGATGGCTGATCTTGTTCCTCTCTTTATGTGGATGGCTGATCTTGTTCGTCTGGATGGCTGATCTTGTTCCTCTCTTTATGTGGATGACTTATCTTGTTCCTCTCTTTATGTGGATGACTGATCTTGTTCCTCTCTTTATGTGGATGGCCGATCGTGTGCGTCTCTATGTGGATGGCTGATCTTGTTCCTCTCTTTATGTGGATGGCTGATCTTGTTCCTCTCTTTATGTGGATGGCTGATCTTGTTCCTCTCTTTATGTGGATGGCCGATCGTGTGCGTCTCTATGTGGATGGCTGATCTTGTTCCTCTCTTTATGTGGATGGCTGATCTTGTTCCTCTTTTTATGTGGATGGCCGATCTTGTTCGTCTGGATGGCTGATCTTGTTCCTCTCTTTATGTGGATGGCTGATCTTGTTCCTCTCTTTATGTGGATGGCTGATCTTGTTCCTCTCTTTATGTGGATGGCTGATCTTGTTCCTCTTTATGTGGATGGCTGATCTTGTTCCTCTTTATGTGGATGGCTGATCTTGTTCCTCTCTTTATGTGGATGACTGACCTTGTTCGTCTGGATGGCTGATCTTGTTCCTCTCTATGTGGATGGCTGATCTTGTTTGTCTCTATGTGGATGGCTGATCTTGTTTGTCTCTATGTGGATGACTGATCTTGTTTGTCTCTCGATGTGGATGACTGATCTTGTTCCTTTCTTTATGTGGATGACTGATCTTGTTCCTCTCTTTATGTGGATGACTGACCTTGTTCGTCTGGATGGCTGATCTTGTTCCTCTCTATGTGGATGGCTGATCTTGTGTGTCTCTATGTGGATGACTGATCTTGTGTGTCTCTATGTGGATGACTGATCTTGTTTGTCTCTATGTGGATGGCTGATCTTGATCGTCTGGAAGGCTGATCTTGTTCCTCTCTTTATGTGGATGACTAATCTTGTTCCTCTCTTTATGTGAATGACTGATCTTGTTCCTCTCTTTATGTGAATGACTGATCTTGTTCCTCTCTGTATGTGAATGACTGATCTTGTTCCTCTCTTTATGTGGATGGCTGATCTTGTTTCCTCTCTTTATGTGGATGACTGACCTTGTTCGTCTGGATGGCTGATCTTGTTCCTCTCTTTATGTGGATGGCTGATCTTGTTACTCTCTTTATGTGGGTGGCTGATCTTGTTCCTCTGTTTATGTGGGTGGCTGATCTTGTTCCTCTGTTTATGTGGGTGGCTGATCTTGTTCCTCTGTTTATGTGGGTGGCTGATCTTGTTCCTCTGTTTATGTGGGTGGCTGATCTTGTTCCTCTCTTTATGTGGATGGCTGATCTTGTTCCTCTCTTTATGTGGATGACTGACCTTGTTCGTCTGGATGGCTGATCTTGTTCCTCTCTTTATGTGGATGGCTGATCTTGTTCCTCTCTTTATGTGGATGACTGACCTTGTTCGTCTGGATGGCTGATCTTGTTTGTCTCTTTATGTGGATGACTGATCTTGACCCTCTCTTTATGTGGATGGCTGATCTTGTTCCTCTTTATGTGGATGGCTGATCTTGTTCCTCTTTATGTGGATGGCTGATCTTGTTCCTCTTTATGTGGATGGCTGATCTTGTTCCTCTCTTTATGTGGATGACTGATCTTGTTCCTCTCTTTATGTGGATGACTGATCTTGTTCCTCTCTTTATGTGGATGGCTGATCTTGTTCCTCTCTTTATGTGGATGGCTGATCTTGTTCCTCTCTTTATGTGGATGGCTGATCTTGTTCCTCTTATGTGGAAGGCCGATCTTGTGCGTCTCTATGTGGATGGCTGATCTTGTTCGTCTGGATGGCTGATCTTGTTCCTCTCTTTATGTGGATGGCTGATCTTGTTCCTCTCTTTATGTGTATGACTGACCTTGTTCATCTGGATGACTGATCTTGTTTGTCTGGATGGCTGATCTTGTTCCTCTATGTGGATGACTGATCTTGTTCCTCTCTTTGTGTGGATGGCTGATCTTGTTCCTCTCTTTATGTGGATGGCTGATCTTGTTCCTCTCTTTATGTGGATGGCTGTTCTTGTTCGTCTGGATGGCTGATCTTGTTCGTCTGGATGGCTGATCTTGTTCGTCTGGATGGCTGATCTTGTTTGTCTCTTTATGTGGAAGGCTGATCTTGTTCCTCTTTATGTGGATGGCTGATCTTGTTCCTCTTTATGTGGATGGCTGATCTTGTTCCTCTTTATGTGGATGGCTGATCTTGTTCCTCTTTATGTGGATGGCTGATCTTGTTCCTCTTTATGTGGATGGCTGATCTTGTTCCTCTCTTTATGTGGATGGCTGATCTTGTTCCTCTCTTTATGTGGATGGCTGATCTTGTTCCTCTCTTTATGTGGATGGCTGATCTTGTTCCTCTCTTTATGTGGATGGCTGATCTTGTTCCTCTTCTTTATGTGGATGGCTGATCTTGTTCGTCTGGATGGCTGATCTTGTTCCTCTCTTTATGTGGATGGCTGGTCTTGTTCCTCTCTTTATGTGTATGACTGATCTTGTTTGTCTCTATGTGGATGACTGATCTTGTTTGTCTCTATGTGGATGACTGATCTTGTTTGTCTCTATGTGGATGGCTGATCTTGTTCCTCTATGTGGATGGCTGATCTTGTTTCCTCTATGTGGATGGCTGATCTTGTTCCTCTATGTGGATGGCTGATCTTATTCCTCTATGTGGATGGCTGATCTTATTCCTCTATGTGGATGGCTGATCTTATTCCTCTCTTTATGTGGATGGCTGATCTTATTCCTCTATGTGGATGGCTGATCTTGTTCCTCTCTTTATGTGGATGGCTGATCTTGTTCCTCTCTTTATGTGGATGGCTGATCTTGTTCCTCTCTTTATGTGGATGGCTGATCTTGGTCCTCTCTTTATGTGGATGGCTGATCTTGGTCCTCTCTTTATGTGGATGGCTGATCTTGTTCCTCTCTTTATGTGGATGACTGACCTTGTTCGTCTGGATGGCTGATCTTGTTCCTCTCTTTATGTGGATGGCTGATCTTGTTCCTCTCTTTATGTGGATGGCTGATCTTGTGCCTCTCTTTATGTGGATGACTGACCTTGTTCGTCTGGATGGCTGATCTTGTTCCTCTTTATGTGGATGGCTGATCTTGGTCCTCTCTTTATGTGGGTGGCTGATCTTGTTCCTCTCTTTATGTGGGTGGCTGATCTTGTTCCTCTGTTTATGTGGGTGGCTGATCTTGTTCCTCTGTTTATGTGGGTGGCTGATCTTGTTCCTCTCTTTATGTGGATTGCTGATCTTGTTCCTCTCTTTATGTGGATGACTGACCTTGTTCGTCTGGATGGCTGATCTTGTTTGTCTCTTTATGTGGAAGGCTGATCTTGTTCCTCTTATGTGGAAGGCCGATCTTGTTTGTCTCTATGTGGATGGCTGATCTTGTTTGTCTCTATGTGGATGGCTGATCTTGTTTGTCTCTATGTGGATGACTGATCTTGTTTGTCTCTATGTGGATGGCTGATCTTGTTCCTCTATGTGGATGGCTGATCTTGTTCCTCTATGTGGATGGCTGATCTTGTTCCTCTATGTGGATGGCTGATCTTATTCCTCTATGTGGATGGCTGATCTTATTCCTCTATGTGGATGGCTGATCTTATTCCTCTATGTGGATGGCTGATCTTGGTCCTCTCTTTATGTGGATGGCTGATCTTGGTCCTCTCTTTATGTGGATGGCTGATCTTGTTCCTCTCTTTATGTGGATGGCTGATCTTGGTCCTCTCTTTATGTGGATGGCTGATCTTGGTCCTCTCTTTATGTGGATGGCTGATCTTGGTCCTCTCTTTATGTGGATGGCTGATCTTGTTCCTCTCTTTATGTGGATGACTGACCTTGTTCGTCTGGATGGCTGATCTTGTTCCTCTCTTTATGTGGATGGCTGATCTTGTTCCTCTCTTTATGTGGATGGCTGATCTTGTTCCTCTCTTTATGTGGATGGCTGATCTTGTGCCTCTCTTTATGTGGATGACTGACCTTGTTCGTCTGGATGGCTGATCTTGTTCCTCTCTTTATGTGGATGGCTGATCTTGGTCCTCTCTTTATGTGGGTGGCTGATCTTGTTCCTCTGTTTATGTGGGTGGCTGATCTTGTTCCTCTGTTTATGTGGGTGGCTGATCTTGTTCCTCTCTTTATGTGGATGGCTGATCTTGTTCCTCTCTTTATGTGGATGACTGACCTTGTTCGTCTGGATGGCTGATCTTGTTTGTCTCTTTATGTGGAAGGCTGATCTTGTTCCTCTTTATGTGGATGGCTGATCTTGTTCCTCTTTATGTGGATGGCTGATCTTGTTCCTCTCTTTATGTGGATGGCTGATCTTGTTCCTCTCTTTATGTGGATGACTGATCTTGTTCCTCTCTTTATGTGGATGGCTGATCTTGTTCCTCTCTTTATGTGGATGGCTGATCTTGTTCCTCTCTTTATGTGGATGGCTGATCTTGTTCCTCTCTTTATGTGGATGACTGATCTTGTTCCTCTTATGTCGATGGCTGATCTTGTTCGTCTTTTTATGTGGATGGCCGATCTTCCTCTCTATGTGGATGGCTGATCTTGTTCGTCTTGGCTGATCTTGTTCCTCTCTTTATGTGGATGGCTGATCTTGTTCCTCTCTTTATGTGGATGACTGACCTTGTTCGTCTGGATGGCTGATCTTGTTCCTCTCTTTATGTGGATGGCTGATCTTGTTCCTCTCTTTATGTGGATGGCTGATCTTGTTCCTCTCTTTATGTGGATGGCTGATCTTGTTCCTCTCTTTATGTGGATGGCTGATCTTGTTCCTCTCTTTATGTGGATGGCTGATCTTGTTCCTCTCTTTATGTGGATGGCTGATCTTGTTCCTCTCTTTATGTGGATGGCTGATCTTGTTCCTCTCTTTATGTGGATGACTGATCTTGTTCCTCTTATGTGGATGGCTGATCTTGTTCGTCTTTTTATGTGGATGGCCGATCTTGACGTCTCTATGTGGATGGCTGATCTTGTTCGTCTGGGTGGCTGATCTTGTTCCTCTCTTTATGTGGATGGCTGATCTTGTTCCTCTCTTTATGTGGATGACTGACCTTGTTCGTCTGGATGGCTGATCTTGTTCCTCTCTTTATGTGGATGGCTGATCTTGTTCCTCTCTTTATGTGGATGGCTGATCTTGTTCCTCTCTATGTGGATGACTGTTCTTGTTTGTCTCTATGTGGATGACTGATCTTGTTCGTCTGGATGGCTGATCTTGTTCCTCTCTTTATGTGGATGGCTGATCTTGTTCCTCTCTTTATGTGGATGGCTGATCTTGTTCCTCTCTTTATGTGGATGGCTGATCTTGTTTGTCTCTATGTGGATGGCTGATCTTGTTTGTCTCTATGTGGATGGCTGATCTTGTTTGTCTCTATGTGGATGACTGATCTTGTTTGTCTCTATGTGGATGACTGATCTTGTTCCTCTATGTGGATGGCTGATCTTGTTCCTCTATGTGGATGGCTGATCTTGTTCCTCTAAGTGGATGGCTGATCTTATTCCTCTATGTGGATGGCTGATCTTATTCCTCTATGTGGATGGCTGATCTTATTCCTCTATGTGGATGGCTGATCTTGTTCCTCTCTTTATGTGGATGGCTGATCTTGTTCCTCTCTTTATGTGGATGGCTGATCTTGTTCCTCTCTTTATGTGGATGGCTGATCTTGGTCCTCTCTTTATGTGGATGGCTGATCTTGGTCCTCTCTTTATGTGGATGGCTGATATTGGTCCTCTCTTTATGTGGATGGCTGATCTTGGTCCTCTCTTTATGTGGATGGCTGATCTTGTTCCTCTCTTTATGTGGATGACTGACCTTGTTCGTCTGGATGGCTGATCTTGTTCCTCTCTTTATGTGGATGGCTGATCTTGTTCCTCTCTTTATGTGGATGGCTGATCTTGTGCCTCTCTTTATGTGGATGACTGACCTTGTTCGTCTGGATGGCTGATCTTGTTCCTCTCTTTATGTGGATGGCTGATCTTGGTCCTCTCTTTATGTGGGTGGCTGATCTTGTTCCTCTTTATGTGGATGGCTGATCTTGTTCCTCTTTATGTGGATGGCTGATCTTGTTCCTCTCTTTATGTGGATGACTGATCTTGTTCCTCTCTTTATGTGGATGGCTGATCTTGTTCCTCTCTTTATGTGGATGGCTGATCTTGTTCCTCTCTTTATGTGGATGGCTGATCTTGTTCCTCTCTTTATGTGGATGACTGATCTTGTTCCTCTTATGTGGATGGCTGATCTTGTTCGTCTTTTTATGTGGATGGCCGATCTTGACGTCTCTATGTGGATGGCTGATCTTGTTCGTCTGGGTGGCTGATCTTGTTCCTCTCTTTATGTGGATGGCTGATCTTGTTCCTCTCTTTATGTGGATGACTGACCTTGTTCGTCTGGATGGCTGATCTTGTTCCTCTCTTTATGTGGATGGCTGATCTTGTTCCTCTCTTTATGTGGATGGCTGATCTTGTTCCTCTCTTTATGTGGATGGCTGATCTTGTTCCTCTCTTTATGTGGATGGCTGATCTTGTTCTCTCTTTATGTGGATGGCTGATCTGGATGGCTGATCTTGTTCCTCTCTTTATGTGGATGGCTGATCTTGTTCCTCTCTTTATGTGGGTGGCTGATCTTGTTCCTCTCTTTATGTGGGTGGCTGATCTTGTTCCTCTCTTTATGTGGGTGGCTGATCTTGTTCCTCTCTTTATGTGGGTGGCTGATCTTGTTCCTCTGTTTATGTGGGTGGCTGATCTTGTTCCTCTCTTTATGTGGATGGCTGATCTTGTTCCTCACTTTATGTGGATGACTGACCTTGTTCGTCTGGATGGCTGATCTTGTTCCTCTCTTTATGTGGATGACTGACCTTGTTCGTCTGGATGGCTGATCTTGTTTGTCTCTTTATGTGGAAGGCTGATCTTGTTCCTCTTTATGTGGATGGCTGATCTTGTTCCTCTTTATGTGGATGGCTGATCTTGTTCCTCTTTATGTGGATGGCTGATCTTGTTCCTCTTTATGTGGATGGCTGATCTTGTTCCTCTTTATGTGGATGACTGATCTTGTTCCTCTCTTTATGTGGATGACTGATCTTGTTCCTCTCTTTATGTGGATGGCTGATCTTGTTCCTCTCTTTATGTGGATGGCTGATCTTGTTCGTCTGGATGGCTGATCTTGTTCCTCTCTTTATGTGGATGGCTGATCTTGTTCCTCTCTTTATGTGTATGACTGACCTTGTTCGTCTGGATGGCTGATCTTGTTCCTCTCTTTATGTGGATGGCTGATCTTGTTCCTCTCTTTATGTGGGTGGCTGATCTTGTTCCTCTCTTTATGTGGATGGCTGATCTTGTTCCTCTCTTTATGTGGATGGCTGATCTTGTTCCTCTCTTTATGTGGATGGCTGATCTTGTTCCTCTCTTTATGTGGATGGCTGATCTTGTTCCTCTCTTTATGTGGATGGCTGATCTTGTTCCTCTCTTTATGTGGATGGCTGATCTTGTTCCTCTCTTTATGTGGATGACTGATCTTGTTCCTCTTATGTGGATGGCCGATCTTGACGTCTCTATGTGGATGACTGACCTTGTTCGTCTGGATGGCTGATCTTGTTCCTCTCTTTATGTGGAAGGCTGATCTTGTTCCTCTCTTTATGTGGATGGCTTATCTTGTTCCTCTCTTTATGTGGAAGGCAGATCTTGTTTGTCTCTATGTGGATGGCTTATCTTGTTCCTCTCTTTATGTGGATGGCTGATCTTGTTCCTCTCTTTATGTGGATGGCTGATCTTGTTCCTCTCTTTATGTGGATGGCTGATCTTGTTTGTCTCTATGTGGTTGACTGATCTTGTTTGTCTCTATGTGGATGACTGATCTTGTTTGTCTCTATGTGGATGACTGATCTTGTTTGTCTCTATGTGGATGACTGATCTTGTTTGTCTCTATTTGGATGGCTGATCTTGTTCCTCTATGTGGATGGCTGATCTTGTTCCTCTATGTGGATGGCTGATCTTGTTCCTCTATGTGGATGGCTGATCTTGTTCCTCTATGTGGATGGCTGATCTTGTTCCTCTATGTGGATGGCTGATCTTATGCCTCTATGTGGATGGCTGATCTTATTCCTCTCTTTATGTGGATGGCTGATCTTGTTCCTCTCTTTATGTGGATGGCTGATCTTGTTCCTCTCTTTATGTGGATGGCTGATCTTGTTCATCTCTTTATGTGGATGGCTGATCTTGTTCCTCTCTATGTGGATGGCTGATCTTGGGCCTCTCTTTATGTGGATGGCTGATCTTGGGCCTCTCTTTATGTGGATGGCTGATCTTGGTCCTCTCTTTATGTGGATGGCTGATCTTGGTCCTCTCTTTATGTGGATGGCTGATCTTGTTCCTGTCTTTATGTGGATGGCTGATCTTGTTCCTGTCTATATGTGGATGGCTGATCTTGTTCCTCTCTTTATGTGGATGGCTGATCTTGTTCCTCTCTTTATGTGGATGGCTGATCTTGTTCCTCTCTTTATGTGGATGGCTGATCTTGTTCCTCTCTTTATGTGGTTGGCTGATCTTGTTCCTCTCTTTATGTGGATGACTGATCTTGTTCCTCTTATGTGGATGGCTGATCTTGTTCGTCTTTTTATGTGGATGGCCGATCTTGTGCGTCTGGGTGGCTGATCTTGTTCCTCTCTTTATGTGGATGGCTGATCTTGTTCCTCTCTTTATGTGGATGACTGATGGCTGATCTTGTTCCTCTCTTTATGTGGATGGCTGATCTTGTTCCTCTTTATGTGGATGGCTGATCTTGTTTCTCTCTTTATGTGGATGGCTGATCTTGTTCCTCTCTTTATGTGGATGGCTGATCTTGTTCCTCTCTTTTGGATGGCTGATCTTGTTCGTCTGGATGGCTGATCTTGTTCCTGTCTTTATGTGGATGACTGATCTTGTTTCTCTTTATGTGGATGACTGATCTTGTTTGTCTCTATGTGGATGGCTGATCTTGTTCCTCTCTTTATGTGGATGACTGATCTTGTTCTGGATGGCTGATCTTGTTCCTGTCTTTATGTGGATGACTGATCTTGTTTCCTCTTTATGTGGATGACTGATCTTGTTCTCTCTTTATGTGGATGACTGATCTTGTTCCTCTCTTTATGTGGATGACTGATCTTGTTCCTCTCTTTATGTGGATGGCTGATCTTGTTCGTCTGTGAATGGCTGATCTTGTCCATCTGGATGGCTGATCTTGTTTGTCTGGATGGCTGATATTGTTCCTCTCTTTATGGATTGCTGATCTTGTTCCTCTCTTTATGCGGATGGCTGATCTTGTTCCTCTCTTTATGTGGATGGCTGATCTTGGTCCTCTATGTGGATGGCTGTTGATCTTGATGGCTGATCTTTATCTGGATGGCTGATCTTGTTCTGGATGGCTGATCTCTTTATGTGGATGGCTGATCTTGTTCGTCTGGGTGGCTAATCTTGTTCCTCTCTTTATGTGGATGGCTGATCTTGTTCCTCTCTTTATGCGGATGGCTGATCTTGTTCCTCTCTTTATGTGGATGGCTGATCTTGTTCCTGGATGGCTTTATGTCTGGATGGCTGATCTTGTTCGTCTGGATGGCTGATCTTTTTTCTTTATGTGGATGGCTGATCTTGTTCGTCTGGGTGGCTAATCTTGTTTCTGGGTGGCTAATCTTGTTCGTCTCTTCATGTGGATGACTGACCTTGTTCGTCTGGATGGCTGATCTTGTTCCTGTCTTTATGTGGATGGCTGATCTTGTTCCTCTCTTTGTGTGGATGGCTGATCTTGTTCCTCTCTTTATGTGGATGGCTGATCTTGTTGTCTCTGGATGGCTGATCTTGTTCCTCTCTTTATGTGGATGGCTGATCTTGTTCGTCTGGATGGCTGATCTTGTTTGTCTCTTTATGTGGATGGCTTATCTTGTTCCTCTCTTTATGTGGATGGCTGATCTTGTGCCTGGTGGCTGATCTTGTTCCTCTCTTTATGTGGATGGCTGATCTTGTTCCTCTCTTTATGTGGATGGCTGATCTTGTTCCTCTCTTTATGTGGATGGCTGATCTTGTTCCTCTCTTTATGTGGATGGCTGATCTTGTTTGTCTCTATGTGGATGGCTGATCTTGTTTGTCTCTATGTGGATGGCTGATCTTGTTTGTCTCTATGTGGATGACTGATCTTGTTTGTCTCTATGTGGATGACTGATCTTGTTTGTCTCTATGTGGATGACTGATCTTGTTTGTCTCTATGTGGATGACTGATCTTGTTTGTCTCTATGTGGATGGCTGATCTTGTTCCTCTATGTGGATGGCTGATCTTGTTCCTCTCTTTATGTGGATGGCTGATCTTGTTCCTCTCTTTATGTGGATGGCTGATCTTGTTCCTCTCTTTATGTGGATGGCTGATCTTGTTCCTCTCTTTATGTGGATGGCTGATCTTGTTCCTCTCTTTATGTGGATGGCTGATCTTGTTCCTCTCTTTATGTGGATGGCTGATCTTGGTACTCTCTTTATGTGGATGGCTGATCTTGTTCCTCTTTATGTGGATGGCTGATCTTGTTCCTCTCTTTATGTGGATGGCTGATCTTGTTCCTCTCTTTATGTGGATGGCTGATCTTGTTCCCCTCTTTATGTGGATGGCTGATCTTGTTCCTCTCTTTATGTGGATAGCTGATCTTGTTCCTCTCTTTATGTGGATAGCTGATCTTGTTCCTCTCTTTATGTGGATGGCTGATCTTGTTCCTCTCTTTATGTGGATGGCTGATCTTGTTCCTCTCTTTATGTGGATGGCTGATCTTGTTCCTCTCTTTATGTGGATGGCTGATCTTGTTCCTCTCTTTATGTGGATGGCTGATCTTGTTCCTCTCTTTATGTGTATGACTGACCTTGTTCGTCTGGATGGCTGATCTTGTTCCTCTCTTTATGTGGATGACTTATCTTGTTCCTCTCTTTATGTGGATGACTGATCTTGTTCCTCTCTTTATGTGGATGGCCGATCTGTCTCTATGTGGATGGCTGATCTTGTTCGTCTGGATGGCTGATCTTGTTCCTCTCTTTATGTGGATGGCTGATCTTCTTCCTCTCTTTATGTGGATGACTGCTCTTGTTCGTCTGGTGGGCTGATCTTGTTCCTCTCTTTATGTGGATGGCTGATCTTGTTCCTCTCTTTATGTGGATGGCTGATTTTGTTCCCCTCTTTATGTGGATGACTGATCTTGTTTGTCTCTATGTGGATGGCTGATCTTGTTTGTCTCTATGTGGATGACTGATCTTGTTTGTCTCTATGTGGATGACTGATCTTGTTTGTCTCTATGTGGATGACTGATCTTGTTTCTCTTTATGTGGATGGCTGATCTTGTTCCTCTATGTGGATGGCTGATCTTGTTCCTCTATGTGGATGGCTAATCTTGTTCCTCTATGTGGATGGCTGATCTTATTCCTCTATGTGGATGGCTGATCTTGTTCCTCTCTTTATGTGGATGGCTGATCTTGTTCTCTCTTTATGTGGATGGCTGATCTTGTTTGTCTCTATGTGGATGGCTGATCTTGGTCCTCTTTATGTGGATGGCTGATCTTGTCCTCTCTTTATGTGGATGGCTGATCTTGGTCCTCTCTTTATGTGGATGGCTGATCTTGTTCCTCTCTTTATGTGGATGGCTGATCTTGTCCTCTCTTTATGTGGATGGCTGATCTTGTTCCTCTCTTTATGTGGATGGCTGATCTTGTTGTCTGGATGGCTGATCTTGTTTTCCTATGTGGATCTCTTTATGTGGATGATCTTGTTCCTGATCTTGGCTGATCTTGTTCCTCTCTTTATGTGGATGGCTGATCTTGTTTGTCTCTATGTGGATGGCTGATCTTGTTCCTCTTTATGTGGATGACTGATCTTGTTCCTCTTATGTGGATGGCTGATCTTTTTATGTGGATGTCCGATCTTGTGCGTCTCTATGTGGATGGCTGATCTTGTTCGTCTGGGTGGCTGATCTTGTTCCTCTCTTTATGTGGATGGCTGATCTTGTTCCTCTCTTTATGTGGATGACTGATCTTGTTCGTCTGGATGGCTGATCTTGTTCGTCTCTTTATGTGAATGGCTGATCCTGTCCATCTGGATGGCTGATCTTGTTTGTCTGGATGGCTGATATTGTTCCTCTCTTTATGTGAATTGCTGATCTTGTTCCTCTCTTTATGGATGGCTGATCTTGTTTCTCTTTATGTGGATGGCTGATCTTGGTCCTCTATGTGGATGGCTGATCTTGATTTCTTGTACGTCTGGATGGCTGATCTTCTGGATGGCTGATCTTGTTCGTCTCTTTATGTGGATGGCTGATCTTGTTGGCCTCGTCTCTTCATGTGGATGGCTGATCTTGTTCCTCTCTTTATGTGGATGGCTGATCTTGTTCCTCTTGGTTCTTGTTCCTCTCTTTATGTGGATGGCTGATGTCTGGATGGCTGATCTTGTTCC
The DNA here is from genome assembly GCF_034236695.1 of Oncorhynchus nerka. NCBI lineage: Eukaryota > Metazoa > Chordata > Actinopteri > Salmoniformes > Salmonidae > Oncorhynchus > Oncorhynchus nerka. The sequence continues at coordinate 36,506 of NW_027039533.1, forward strand.
GTCTCTTTATGTGGATGGCTGATCTTGTTCTGGGTGGCTAATCTCTCTCTTATGTGGATGACTGATCTTGTCTGGATGGCTGATCTTGTTCCTCTTTATGTGGATGGCTGATCTTGTTCCTCTATGTGGATGACTGATCTTGTTTTCTGGATGGCTGATCTTGTTCTTTATGTGGATGACTGATCTTGTTCCTCTCTTTGTGTGGATGGCTGATCTTGTTCCTCTCTTTATGTGGATGGCTGATCTTGTCTCTTTATGTGGATGGCTGATCTTGTTCGTCTGGATCTCTTTATGTGGATGGCTGATCTTGTTCCTCTCTTTATGTGGATGGCTGATCTTGTTCGTCTGGATGGCTGATCTTGTTCCTCTCTTTGTGTGGATGGCTGATCTTGTTCCTCTCTTTATGTGGATGGCTGATCTTGTTCCTCTCTTTATGCGGATGCTGATCTTGTTCCTCTCTTTATGTGGATGGCTGATCTTTATGTGGATGGCTGATCTTGTTCCTCTCTTTATGTGGATGACTGATCTTGTTTGTCTGGGCTGATCTTGTTCTCTCTATGTGGATGGCTGATCTTGTTCCTCTCTTTATGTGGATGGCTGATCTTGTTCCTCTCTTTATGTGGATGGCTGATCTTGTTCCTCTCTTTATGTGGATGACTGATCTTGTTCTCTATGTGGATCTGATCTTATGTCTGGATGGCTGATCTTGTTCCTCTCTTTATGTGGATGGCTGATCTTGTTCCTCTCTTTATGTGGATGGCTGATCTTGTTCCTCTCTTTATGTGGATGGCTGATCTTGTTCTCTCTCTATGTGGATGGCTGATCTTGTTCTCTATGTGGATGGCTGATCTTGTTTGTCTCTATGTGGATGGCTGATCTTGTTCGTCTGGATGGCTGATCTTGTTCCTCTCTTTATGTGGATGGCTGATCTTGTTCCTCTCTTTATGTGGATGGCTGATCTTGTTCCTCTCTTTATGTGGATGGCTGATCTTGTTCCTCTCTTTATGTGGATGGCTGATCTTGTTCCTCTCTTTATGTGGATGACTGTTCTTGTTTGTCTCTATGTGGATGACTGATCTTGTTCGTCTGGATGGCTGATCTTGTTCCTCTCTTTATGTGGATGGCTGATCTTGTTCCTCTCTTTATGTGGATGGCTGATCTTGTTCCTCTATGTGGATGGCTGATCTTGTTTGTCTCTATGTGGATGGCTGATCTTGTTTGTCTCTATGTGGATGACTGATCTTGTTCGTCTGGATGGCTGATCTTGTTCCTCTCTTTATGTGGATGGCTGATCTTGTTCCTCTCTTTATGTGGATGGCTGATCTTGTTCCTCTATGTGGATGGCTGATCTTGTTTGTCTCTATGTGGATGGCTGATCTTGTTTGTCTCTATGTGGATGGCTGACCTTGTTCGTCTCTATGTGAATGGCTGATCTTGTTTGTCTCTATGTGGATGGCTGATATTGTTTGTCTCTATGTGGATGACTGATCTTGTTTGTCTCTATGTGGATGACTGATCTTGTTTGTCTCTATGTGGATGACTGATCTTGTTTGTCTCTATGTGGATGACTGATCTTGTTCCTCTATGTGGATGGCTGATCTTGTTCCTCTATGTGGATGGCTGATCTTATTCCTCTATGTGGATGGCTGATCTTATTCCTCTCTTTATGTGGTTGGCTGATCTTGTTCCTCTCTTTATGTGGATGTCTGATCTTGGTCCTCTCTTGATGTGGATGGCTGATCTTGGTCCTCTCTTTATGTGGATGGCTGATCTTGGTCCTCTCTTTATGTGGATGGCTGATCTTGGTCCTCTCTTTATGTGGATGGCTGATCTTGTTCCTCTCTTTATGTGGATGGCTGATCTTGGTCCTCTCTTTATGTGGATGGCTGATCTTGGTCCTCTCTTTATGTGGATGGCTGATCTTGGTCCTCTCTTTATGTGGATGGCTGATCTTGGTCCTCTCTTTATGTGGATGGCTGATCTTGTTCCTCTCTTTATGTGGATGGCTGATCTTGTTCCTCTCTTTATGTGGATGGCTGATCTTGTTCCTCTCTTTATGTGGATGGCTGATCTTGTTCCTCTCTATTACCTTGTTCGTCTGGATGGCTGATCTTGTTCCTCTCTTTATGTGGAAGGCAGATCTTGTTCCTCTCTTTATGTGGATGGCTGATCTTCTTCATCTCTTTATGTGGATGACTGCTCTTGTTCGTCTGGTGGGCTGATCTTGTTCCTCTCTTTATGTGGATGGCTGATCTTGTTCCTCTCTTTATGTGGATGGCTGATCTTGTTCCTCTCTTTATGTGGATGGTTGATCTTGTTTGTCTCTATGTGGATGGCTGATCTTGGTCCTCTCTTTATGTGGATGGCTGATCTTGTTTGTCTCTATGTGGATGGCTGATCTTGGTCCTCTCTTTATGTGGATGGCTGATCTTGTTCCTCTCTTTATGTGGATGGCTGATCTTGTTCCTGTCTATATGTGGATGGCTGATCTTGTTCCTCTCTTTATGTGGATGGCTGATCTTGTTCCTCTCTTTATGTGGATGGCTGACCTTGTTCGTCTGGATGGCTGATCTTGTTCCTCTCTTTATGTGGATGGCTTATCTTGTTCCTCTCTTTATGTGGATGGCTGATCTTCTTCCTCTCTTTATGTGGATGACTGCTCTTGTTCGTCTGGTGGGCTGATCTTGTTCCTCTCTTTATGTGGATGGCTGATCTTGTTCCTCTCTTTATGTGGATGGCTGATCTTGTTTGTCTCTATGTGGATGACTGATCTTGTTTGTCTCTATGTGGATGACTGATCTTGTTTGTCTCTATGTGGATGACTGATCTTGTTTGTCTCTATGTGGATGACTGATCTTGTTTGTCTCTATGTGGATGGCTGATCTTGTTCCTCTATGTGGATGGCTGATCTTGTTCCTCTATGTGGATGGCTAATCTTGTTCCTCTATGTGGATGGCTGATCTTATTCCTCTATGTGGATGGCTGATCTTATTCCTCTCTTTATGTGGATGGCTGATCTTGTTCCTGTCTATATGTGGATGGCTGATCTTGTTCCTCTCTTTATGTGGATGGCTGATCTTGTTCCTCTCTTTATGTGGATGGTTGATCTTGTTCCTCTCTTTATGTGGATGGCTGACCTTGTTCGTCTGGATGGCTGATCTTGTTCCTCTCTTTATGTGGATGGCTGATCTTGGTCCTCTCTTTATGTGGATGGCTGATCTTGTTGGCTGATCTTGGTCCTCTCTTTATGTGGATGGCTGATCTTGTTCCTCTCTTTATGTGGATGGCTGATCTTGTTCTCTGTTTATGTGGATGGCTGATCTTGTTCCTCTCTTTATGTGGATGGCTGATCTTGTTCTCTCTTTATGTGGATGGCTGACCTTGTTCGTCTGGATGGCTGATCTTGTTCCTCTCTTTATGTGGAAGGCTGATCTTGTTTGTCTATGTGGGATGATCTTGTTTGTCTCTGGATGACTGATCTTGTTTGTCTCTATGTGGATGACTGATCTTGTTTGTCTCTATGTGGATGACTGATCTTGTTTGTCTCTATGTGGATGGCTGATCTTGTGGATGGCTGATCTTGTTCCTCTATGTGGATGGCTGATCTTGTTCCTCTATGTGGATGGCTGATCTTATTCCTCTATGTGGATGGCTGATCTTATTCCTCTTTATGTGGATGGCTGATCTTGATCTTTCCTCTCTTTATGTGGATGGCTGATCTTGTTCCTTCTGATCTTGTTCCTCTCTTTATGTGGATGGCTGATCTTGTTTGTCTCTTTATGTGGATGGCTGATCTTGGTCTCTCTTTATGTGGATGGCTGATCTTTATGTGGATGGCTGATCTTGTTCCTCTCTTTATGTGGATGGCTGATCTTGACCTTGTTCGTGTGGATGGCTGATCTTGTTCCTCTCTTTATGTGGATGGCTGATCTTGTTCCTCTCTTTATGTGGATGGCTGATCTTGTTCCTCTCTTTATGTGGATGGCTGATCTTGATCTTGTTCCTCTCTTTATGTGGATGGCTGATCTTGTTCCTCTCTTTATGTGGATGGCTGATCTTGTTCTCTGTTTATGTGGATGGCTGATCTTGTTCCTCTCTTTATGTGGTGGCTGATCTTGTTCCTCTCTTTATGTGGATGGCTGATCTTGTTCCTCTCTTTATGTGGATGGCTGATCTTGTTCGTCTGGATGGCTGATCTTGTTTGTCTCTTTATGTGGATGGCTGATCTTGTTCCTCTTTATGTGGATGGCTGATCTTGTTGTCTCTTTATGTGGATGGCTGATCTTGTTCTCTCTTTATGTGGATGGCTGATCTTGTTCCTCTCTTTATGTGGATGGCTGATCTTGTTCCTCTCTGGATGGCTGATCTTGTTCCTCTCTTTATGTGGATGGCTGATCTTGTTCCTCTCTTTATGTGGATGGCTGATCTTGTTCCTCTCTTTATGTGGATGACTGATCTTGTTCCTCTTATGTGGATGGCTGATCTTGTTCGTCTTTTTTATGTGGATCTCTTTATGTGGATGGCTGATCTTGTTCGTCTCTGGGATGGCTGATCTTGTTCCTCTCTTTATGTGGATGGCTGATCTTGTTCTCTCTTTATGTGGATGGCTGATCTTGATCTTGTTCCTCTCTTTATGTGGATGGCTGATCTTGTTCCTCTTTATGTGGATGGCTGATCTTGTTCCTCTCTTTATGTGGATGGCTGATCTTGTTCTCTCTTTATGTGGATGGCTGATCTTGTTCCTCTCTTTATGTGGATGGCTGATCTTGTTCCTCTCTTTATGTGGATGGCTGATCTTGTTCCTCTCTTTATGTGGATGGCTGATCTTGTTCTCTCTTTATGTGGATGACTGATCTTGTTCCTCTTATGTGGATGGCTGATCTTGTTCTCTTTTATGTGGATGGCTGATCTTGACGTCTCTATGTGGATGGCTGATCTTGTTGGCTGATCTTGTTCTCTCTTTATGTGGATGGCTGATCTTGTTCCTCTCTTTATGTGGATGGCTGATCTTGTTCGTCTGGATGGCTGATCTTGTTCCTCTCTTTATGTGGATGGCTGATCTTGTTCCTCTCTTTATGTGGATGGCTGATCTTGTTCTCTCTTTATGTGGATGGCTGATCTTGTTTGTCTCTATGTGGATGACTGATCTTGTTGTGGATGGCTGATCTTGTTCCTCTCTTTATTGGATGGCTGTGGATGGCTGATCTTGTTCCTCTCTTTATGTGGATGGCTGATCTTGTTTGTCTCTATGTGGATGGCTGATCTTGTTTGTCTCTATGTGGATGGCTGATCTTGTTTGTCTCTATGTGATGACTGATCTTGTTTGTCTTTATGTGGATGGCTGATCTTGTTCCTCTATGTGGATGGCTGATCTTGTTCCTCTATGTGGATGGCTGATCTTGTTTCTAAGTGGATGGCTGATCTTATTCCTTATGTGGATGGCTGATCTTGTTGTCTCTATGTGGATGGCTGATCTTGTGATCTTGTTCCTCTCTTTATGTGGATGGCTGATCTTGTTCCTCTCTTTATGTGGATGGCTGATCTTGTTCCTCTCTTTATGTGGATGGCTGATCTTGTTCCTCTCTTTATGTGGATGGCTGATCTTGGTCCTCTCTTTATGTGGATGGCTGATATTGGTCCTCTCTGTGGATGGCTGATCTTGGTCTTTATGTGGATGGCTGATCTGACCTTGTTCGTCTGGATGGCTGATCTTGTTCCTCTCTTTATGTGGATGGCTGATCTTGTTCCTCTCTTTATGTGGATGGCTGATCTTGTTCCTCTCTTTATGTGGATGACTGATCTTGTTGTCTGGATGGCTGATCTTGTTCCTCTCTTTATGTGGATGGCTGATCTTGTCCTCTCTTTATGTGGATGGCTGATCTTGTTGTTCTCTTTATGTGGATGGCTGATCTTGTTCCTCTCTTTATGTGGATGACTGATCTTGTTCCTCTCTTTATGTGGATGGCTGATCTTGTTCTCTCTTTATGTGGATGGCTGATCTTGTTCCTCTCTTTATGTGGATGGCTGATCTTGTTCCTCTCTTTATGTGGATGACTGATCTTGTTCCTCTTATGTGGATGGCTGATCTTGTTCGTCTTTTTATGTGGATGGCCGATCTTGACGTCTCTATGTGGATGGCTGATCTTGTTCGTCTGGGTGGCTGATCTTGTTCCTCTCTTTATGTGGATGGCTGATCTTGTTCCTCTCTTTATGTGGATGACTGACCTTGTTCGTCTGGATGGCTGATCTTGTTCCTCTCTTTATGTGGATGGCTGATCTTGTTCCTCTCTTTATGTGGATGGCTGATCTTGTTCCTCTCTTTATGTGGATGGCTGATCTTGTTCCTCTCTTTATGTGGATGGCTGATCTTGTTCCTCTCTTTATGTGGATGGCTGACCTTGTTCGTCTGGATGGCTGATCTTGTTCCTCTCTTTATGTGGATGGCTGATCTTGTTCCTCTCTTTATGTGGGTGGCTGATCTTGTTCCTCTCTTTATGTGGGTGGCTGATCTTGTTCCTCTCTTTATGTGGGTGGCTGATCTTGTTCCTCTCTTTATGTGGGTGGCTGATCTTGTTCCTCTGTTTATGTGGGTGGCTGATCTTGTTCCTCTCTTTATGTGGATGGCTGATCTTGTTCCTCTCTTTATGTCGTCTGGATGGCTGATCTTGTTCCTCTCTTTATGTGGATGACTGACCTTGTTCGTCTGGATGGCTGATCTTGTTTGTCTCTTTATGTGGATGGCTGATCTTGTTTGTCTTTATGTGGATGGCTGATCTTGTTCTCTTTATGTGGATGGCTGATCTTGTTCCTCTTATGTGGATGGCTGATCTTGTTCCTCTTTATGTGGATGGCTGATCTTGTTCTCTTTATGTGGATGCTGATCTTGTTCCTGTCTTTATGTGGATGACTGATCTTGTTCCTCTCTTTATGTGGATGGCTGATCTTGTTCCTCTCTATGTGGATGGCTGATCTTGTTCGTCTGGATGGCTGATCTTGTCTCTCTTTATGTGGATGGCTGATCTTGTTCCTCTCTTTATGTGGATGGCTGATCTTGTTCGTCTGGATGGCTGATCTTGTTCCTCTCTTTATGTGGATGGCTGATCTTGTTCTCTCTTTATGTGGATGGCTGATCTTGTTCTCTCTTTATGTGGATGGCTGATCTTGTTCTCTCTTTATGTGGATGGCTGATCTTGTTCCTCTCTTTATGTGGATGGCTGATCTTGTTCCTCTCTTTATGTGGATGGCTGATCTTGTTCCTCTCTTTATGTGGATGGCTGATCTTGTTCCTCTCTTTATGTGGATGGCTGATCTTGTTCCTCTCTTTATGTGGATGACTGATCTTGTTCCTCTTATGTGGATGGCCGATCTTGACGTCTCTATGTGGATGACTGATGGTCTGATGATCTTGTTCCTCTCTTTATGTGGAAGGCTGATCTTGTTCCTCTCTTTATGTGGATGGCTGATCTTGTTCCTCTCTTTATGTGGAAGGCAGATCTTGTTTGTCTCTATGTGGATGGCTTATCTTGTTCCTCTCTTTATGTGGATGGCTGATCTTGTTCCTCTCTTTATGTGGATGGCTGATCTTGTTCCTCTCTTTATGTGGATGGCTGATCTTGTTTGTCTCTATGTGGTTGACTGATCTTGTTTGTCTCTATGTGGATGACTGATCTTGTTTGTCTCTATGTGGATGACTGATCTTGTTTGTCTCTATGTGGATGACTGATCTTGTTTGTCTCTATTTGGATGGCTGATCTTGTTCTCTATGTGGATGGCTGATCTTGTGGATGGCTGATCTTGTTCTCTCTGATCTTGTTTTATGTGGATGGCTGATCTTGTTCTCTATGTGGATGGCTGATCTTATGCCTCTATGTGGATGGCTGATCTTGTTCTCTCTTTATGTGGATGGCTGATCTTGTTCTCTCTTTATGTGGATGGCTGATCTTGTTCCTCTCTTTATGTGGATGGCTGATCTTGTTCATCTCTTTATGTGGATGGCTGATCTTGTTCCTCTCTATGTGGATGGCTGATCTTGGGCCTCTCTTTATGTGGATGGCTGATCTTGGGCCTCTCTTTATGTGGATGGCTGATCTTGGTCCTCTCTTTATGTGGATGGCTGATCTTGGTCTTCTCTTTATGTGGATGGCTGATCTTGTTCCTGTCTTTATGTGGATGGCTGATCTTGTTCCTCTCTTTATGTGGATGGCTGATCTTGTTCCTCTCTTTATGTGGATGGCTGATCTTGTTCCTCTCTTTATGTGGATGGCTGATCTTGTTCCTCTCTTTATGTGGATGGCTGATCTTGTTCCTCTCTTTATGTGGTTGGCTGATCTTGTTCCTCTCTTTATGTGGATGACTGATCTTGTTCCTCTTATGTGGATGGCTGATCTTGTTCGTCTTTTTATGTGGATGGCCGATCTTGTGCGTCTGGGTGGCTGATCTTGTTCCTCTCTTTATGTGGATGGCTGATCTTGTTCCTCTCTTTATGTGGATGACTGACCTTGTTCGTCTGGATGGCTGATCTTGTTCCTCTCTTTATGTGGATGGCTGATCTTGTTCCTCTCTTTATGTGGATGGCTGATCTTGTTTCTCTCTTTATGTGGATGGCTGATCTTGTTCCTCTCTTTATGTGGATGGCTGATCTTGTTCCTCTCTTTATGTGGATGGCTGATCTTGTTCGTCTGGATGGCTGATCTTGTTCCTGTCTTTATGTGGATGACTGATCTTGTTTGTCTCTATGTGGATGACTGATCTTGTTTGTCTCTATGTGGATGACTGATCTTGTTCCTCTCTTTATGTGGATGACTGCTCTTGTTCGTCTGGATGGCTGATCTTGTTCCTGTCTTTATGTGGATGACTGATCTTGTTTGTCTCTTTATGTGGATGACTGATCTTGTTCCTCTCTTTATGTGGATGACTGATCTTGTTCCTCTCTTTATGTGGATGACTGATCTTGTTCCTCTCTTTATGTGGATGGCTGATCTTGTTCGTCTCTTTATGTGAATGGCTGATCCTGTCCATCTGGATGGCTGATCTTGTTTGTCTGGATGGCTGATATTGTTCCTCTCTTTATGTGAATTGCTGATCTTGTTCCTCTCTTTATGCGGATGGCTGATCTTGTTCCTCTCTTTATGTGGATGGCTGATCTTGGTCCTCTATGTGGATGGCTGTTGTTGTCTGGATGGCTGATCTTGTTCCTGGATGGCTGATCTTGTACGTCTGGATGGCTGATCTTGTTCGTCTCTTTATGTGGATGGCTGATCTTGTTCGTCTGGGTGGCTAATCTTGTTCGTCTCTTCATGTGGATGGCTGATCTTGTTCCTCTCTTTATGCGGATGGCTGATCTTGTTCCTCTCTTTATGTGGATGGCTGATCTTGGTCCTCTATGTGGATGGCTGTTGTTCGTCTGGATGGCTGATCTGGATGGCTGATCTTTTTCCTCTCTTTATGTGGATGGCTGATCTTGGTCTGCTAATCTTGTTCGTCTGGGTGGCTAATCTTGTTCGTCTCTTCATGTGGATGACTGACCTTGTTCGTCTGGATGGCTGATCTTGTTCCTGTCTTTATGTGGATGGCTGATCTTGTTCCTCTCTTTGTGTGGATGGCTGATCTTGTTCCTCTCTTTATGTGGATGGCTGATCTTGTTCGTCTGGATGGCTGATCTTGTTCGTCTCTTTATGTGGATGGCTGATCTTGTTCGTCTGGATGGCTGATCTTGTTTGTCTCTTTATGTGGATGGCTTATCTTGTTCCTCTCTTTATGTGGATGGCTGATCTTCTTCCTCTCTTTATGTGGATGACTGCTCTTGTTCGTCTGGTGGGCTGATCTTGTTCCTCTCTTTATGTGGATGGCTGATCTTGTTCCTCTCTTTATGTGGATGGCTGATCTTGTTCCTCTCTTTATGTGGATGGCTGATCTTGTTCCTCTCTATGTGGATGGCTGATCTTGTTTGTCTCTATGTGGAAGGCTGATCTTGTTTGTCTCGATGTGGATGGCTCATATTGTTTGTCTCTATGTGGATGACTGATCTTGTTTGTCTCTATGTGGATGACTGATCTTGTTTGTCTATGTGGATGACTGATCTTGTTTGTCTCTATGTGGATGACTGATCTTGTTTGTCTCTATGTGGATGGCTGATCTTGTTCCTCTATGTGGATGGCTGATCTTATTCCTCTCTTTATGTGGTTGGCTGATCTTGTTCCTCTCTTTATGTGGATGGCTGATCTTGTTTGTCTCTATGTGGATGGCTGATCTTGGTCCTCTCTTGATGTGGATGGCTGATCTTGGTCCTCTCTTTATGTGGATGGCTGATCTTGGTCCTCTCTTTATGTGGATGGCTGATCTTGGTCCTCTCTTTATGTGGATGGCTGATCTTGGTACTCTCTTTATGTGGATGGCTGATCTTGTTCCTCTTTATGTGGATGGCTGATCTTGTTCCTCTCTTTATGTGGATGGCTGATCTTGTTCCTCTCTTTATGTGGATGGCTGATCTTGTTCCCCTCTTTATGTGGATGGCTGATCTTGTTCCTCTCTTTATGTGGATAGCTGATCTTGTTCCTCTCTTTATGTGGATAGCTGATCTTGTTCCTCTCTTTATGTGGATGGCTGATCTTGTTCCTCTCTTTATGTGGATGGCTGATCTTGTTCCTCTCTTTATGTGTATGACTGACCTTGTTCGTCTGGATGGCTGATCTTGTTCCTCTCTTTATGTGGATGGCTGATCTTGTTCCTCTCTTTATGTGGATGGCTGATCTTGTTCCTCTCTTTATGTGTATGACTGACCTTGTTCGTCTGGATGGCTGATCTTGTTCCTCTCTTTATGTGGATGACTTATCTTGTTCCTCTCTTTATGTGGATGACTGATCTTGTTCCTCTCTTTATGTGGATGGCCGATCGTGTGCGTCTCTATGTGGATGGCTGATCTTGTTCGTCTGGATGGCTGATCTTGTTCCTCTCTTTATGTGGATGGCTGATCTTCTTCCTCTCTTTATGTGGATGACTGCTCTTGTTCGTCTGGTGGGCTGATCTTGTTCCTCTCTTTATGTGGATGGCTGATCTTGTTCCTCTCTTTATGTGGATGGCTGATTTTGTTCCCCTCTTTATGTGGATGACTGATCTTGTTTGTCTCTATGTGGATGGCTGATCTTGTTTGTCTCTATGTGGATGACTGATCTTGTTTGTCTCTATGTGGATGACTGATCTTGTTTGTCTCTATGTGGATGACTGATCTTGTTTGTCTCTATGTGGATGGCTGATCTTGTTCCTCTATGTGGATGGCTGATCTTGTTCCTCTATGTGGATGGCTAATCTTGTTCCTCTATGTGGATGGCTGATCTTATTCCTCTATGTGGATGGCTGATCTTGTTCCTCTCTTTATGTGGATGGCTGATCTTGTTCCTCTCTTTATGTGGATGGCTGATCTTGTTTGTCTCTATGTGGATGGCTGATCTTGGTCCTCTCTTTATGTGGATGGCTGATCTTGGTCCTCTCTTTATGTGGATGGCTGATCTTGGTCCTCTCTTTATGTGGATGGCTGATCTTGGTCCTCTCTTTATGTGGATGGCTGATCTTGGTCCTCTCTTTATGTGGATGGCTGATCTTGTTCCTCTCTTTATGTGGATGGCTGATCTTGTTCGTCTGGATGGCTGATCTTGTTTGTCTCTATGTGGATGACTGATCTTGTTTGTCTCTATGTGGATGACTGATCTTGTTCCTCTTATGTGGATGGCTGATCTTGTTCCTCTCTTTATGTGGATGGCTGATCTTGTTTGTCTCTATGTGGATGACTGATCTTGTTTGTCTCGATGTGGATGACTGATCTTGTTCCTCTTATGTGGATGGCTGATCTTGTTCGTCTTTTTATGTGGATGTCCGATCTTGTGCGTCTCTATGTGGATGGCTGATCTTGTTCGTCTGGGTGGCTGATCTTGTTCCTCTCTTTATGTGGATGGCTGATCTTGTTCCTCTCTTTATGTGGATGACTGATCTTGTTCGTCTGGATGGCTGATTTTGTTAGTCTCTTTATGTGAATGGCTGATCCTGTCCATCTGGATGGCTGATCTTGTTTGTCTGGATGGCTGATATTGTTCCTCTCTTTATGTGAATTGCTGATCTTGTTCCTCTCTTTATGCGGATGGCTGATCTTGTTCCTCTCTTTATGTGGATGGCTGATCTTGGTCCTCTATGTGGATGGCTGTTGTTCGTCTGGATGGCTGATCTTGTACGTCTGGATGGCTGATCTTGTACGTCTGGATGGCTGATCTTGTTCGTCTCTTTATGTGGATGGCTGATCTTGTTCGTCTGGGTGGCTAATCTTGTTCGTCTCTTCATGTGGATGGCTGATCTTGTTCCTCTCTTTATGCGGATGGCTGATCTTGTTCCTCTCTTTATGCGGATGGCTGATCTTGTTCCTCTCTTTATGTGGATGGCTGATCTTGGTCCTCTATGTGGATGGCTGTTGTTCGTCTGGATGGCTGATCTTGTACGTCTGGATGGCTGATCTTGTTCGTCTCTTTATGTGGATGGCTGATCTTGTTCGTCTGGGTGGCTAATCTTGTTCGTCTCTTCATGTGGATGACTGATCTTGTTCGTCTGGATGGCTGATCTTGTTCCTGTCTTTATGTGGATGGCTGATCTTGTTCCTCTATGTGGATGACTGATCTTGTTTGTCTGGATGGCTGATCTTGTTCCTCTATGTGGATGACTGATCTTGTTCCTCTCTTTGTGTGGATGGCTGATCTTGTTCCTCTCTTTATGTGGATGGCTGATCTTGTTCCTCTCTTTATGTGGATGGCTGTTCTTGTTCGTCTGGATGGCTGATCTTGTTCGTCTGGATGGCTGATCTTGTTCGTCTCTTTATGTGGATGGCTGATCTTGTTCGTCTGGATGGCTGATCTTCTTCCTCTCTTTGTGTGGATGGCTGATGTTGTTCCTCTCTTTATGCGGATGGCTGATGTCGTTCCTCTCTTTATGCGGATGGCTGATCTTGTTCCTCTCTTTATGTGGATGGCTTATCTTGTTCCTCTCTTTATGTGGATGGCTGATCTTCTTCCTCTCTTTATGTGGATGACTGCTCTTGTTTGTCTGGTGGGCTGATCTTGTTCCTCTATGTGGATGGCTGATCTTGTTCCTCTCTTTATGTGGATGGCTGATCTTGTTCCTCTCTTTATGTGGATGGCTGATCTGGTTCCTCTCTTTATGTGGATGACTGTTCTTGTTTGTCTCTATGTGGATGACTGATCTTGTTCGTCTGGATGGCTGATCTTGTTCCTCTCTTTATGTGGATGGCTGATCTTGTTCCTCTCTTTATGTGGATGGCTGATCTTGTTCCTCTCTTTATGTGGATGGCTGATCTTGTTCCTTGTGGATGGCTTCTTGTTTGTCTCTATGTGGATGGCTGATCTTGTTTGTCTCTATGTGGATGACTGATCTTGTTCGTCTGGATGGCTGATCTTGTTCCTCTCTTTATGTGGATGGCTGATCTTGTTCCTCTCTTTATGTGGATGGCTGATCTTGTTCCTCTATGTGGATGGCTGATCTTGTTCCTCTCTTTATGTGGATGGCTGATCTGGTTCCTCTCTTTATGTGGATGACTGTTCTTGTTTGTCTCTATGTGGATGACTGATCTTGTTCGTCTGGATGGCTGATCTTGTTCCTCTCTTTATGTGGATGGCTGATCTTGTTCCTCTCTTTATGTGGATGGCTGATCTTGTTCCTCTCTATGTGGATGGCTGATCTTGTTTGTCTCTATGTGGATGGCTGATCTTGTTTGTCTCTATGTGGATGACTGATCTTGTTCGTCTGGATGGCTGATCTTGTTCCTCTCTTTATGTGGATGGCTGATCTTGTTCCTCTCTTTATGTGGATGGCTGATCTTGTTCCTCTATGTGGATGGCTGATCTTGTTTGTCTCTATGTGGATGGCTGATCTTGTTTGTCTCTATGTGGATGGCTGACCTTGTTCGTCTCTATGTGAATGGCTGATCTTGTTTGTCTCTATGTGGATGGCTGATATTGTTTGTCTCTATGTGGATGACTGATCTTGTTTGTCTCTATGTGGATGACTGATCTTGTTTGTCTCTATGTGGATGACTGATCTTGTTTGTTCTATGTGGATGACTGATCTTGTTCTTTATGTGGATGGCTGATCTTGTTCCTCTATGTGGATGGCTGATCTTATTCCTCTATGTGGATGGCTGATCTTATTCCTCTCTTTATGTGGTTGGCTGATCTTGTTCCTCTCTTTATGTGGATGTCTGATCTTGGTCCTCTCTTTATGTGGATGGCTGATCTTGGTCCTCTCTTTATGTGGATGGCTGATCTTGGTCCTCTCTTTATGTGGATGGCTGATCTTGGTCCTCTCTTTATGTGGATGGCTGATCTTGGTCCTCTCTTTATGTGGATGGCTGATCTTGGTCCTCTCTTTATGTGGATGGCTGATCTTGTTCCTCTCTTTATGTGGATGGCTGATCTTGTTCTCTCTTTATGTGGATGGCTGATCTTGGTCCTCTCTTTATGTGGATGGCTGATCTTGTTCCTCTCTTTATGTGGATGGCTGATCTTGTTCCTCTCTTTATGTGGATGGCTGATCTTGTTCCTCTCTTTATGTGGATGGCTGATCTTGTTCCTCTCTTTATGTGTATGACTGACCTTGTTCGTCTGGATGGCTGATCTTGTTCCTCTCTTTATGTGGAAGGCAGATCTTGTTCCTCTCTTTATGTGGATGGCTGATCTTCTTCATCTCTTTATGTGGATGATGGCTGATCTTGTTCCTCTCTTTATGTGGATGGCTGATCTTGTTCCTCTCTTTATGTGGATGGCTGATCTTGTTCCTCTCTTTATGTGGATGGTTGATCTTGTTTGTCTCTATGTGGATGGCTGATCTTGGTCCTCTCTTTATGTGGATGGCTGATCTTGTTTGTCTCTATGTGGATGGCTGATCTTGGTCCTCTCTTTATGTGGATGGCTGATCTTGTTCCTCTCTTTATGTGGATGGCTGATCTTGTTCCTGTCTATATGTGGATGGCTGATCTTGTTCCTCTCTTTATGTGGATGGCTGATCTTGTTCCTCTCTTTATGTGGATGGCTGACCTTGTTCGTCTGGATGGCTGATCTTGTTCCTCTCTTTATGTGGATGGCTTATCTTGTTCCTCTCTTTATGTGGATGGCTGATCTTCTTCCTCTCTTTATGTGGATGACTGCTCTTGTTGTCTGGTGGCTGATCTTGTTCCTCTCTTTATGTGGATGGCTGATCTTGTTCCTCTCTTTATGTGGATGGCTGATCTTGTTTGTCTCTATGTGGATGACTGATCTTGTTTGTTTATGTGGATGACTGATCTTGTTTGTCTCTATGTGGATGACTGATCTTGTTTGTCTCTATGTGGATGACTGATCTTGTTTGTCTCTATGTGGATGGCTGATCTTGTTCGTCTCTATGTGGATGGCTGATCTTGTTCTCTCTTTTATGTGGATGGCTAATCTTGTTCCTCTATGTGGATGGCTGATCTTATTCCTCTATGTGGATGGCTGATCTTATTCTCTCTTTATGTGGATGGCTGATCTTGTTCCTGTCTTTATGTGGATGGCTGATCTTGTTTCTCTTTATGTGGATGGCTGATCTTGTTCCTCTCTTTATGTGGATGGCTGATCTTGTTCCTCTCTTTATGTGGATGGCTGTCTTGTTCGTCTGGATGGCTGATCTTGTTCCTCTCTTTATGTGGATGGCTGATCTTGGTCCTCTCTTTATGTGGATGGCTGATCTTGTTTGTCTCTATGTGGATGGCTGATCTTGGTCCTCTCTTTATGTGGATGGCTGATCTTGTTCCTCTCTTTATGTGGATGGCTGATCTTGTTCCTGTCTATATGTGGATGGCTGATCTTGTTCCTCTCTTTATGTGGATGGCTGATCTTGTTCCTCTCTTTATGTGGATGGCTGACCTTGTTCGTCTGGATGGCTGATCTTGTTCCTCTCTTTATGTGGAAGGCAGATCTTGTTTGTCTATGTGGATGACTGATCTTGTTTGTCTCTATGTGGATGACTGATCTTGTTTGTCTCTATGTGGATGACTGATCTTGTTTGTCTCTATGTGGATGACTGATCTTGTTTGTCTCTATGTGGATGGCTGATCTTGTTCCTCTATGTGGATGGCTGATCTTGTTCCTCTATGTGGATGGCTAATCTTGTTCCTCTATGTGGATGGTTGATCTTATTCCTCTATGTGGATGGCTGATCTTATTCCTCTCTTTATGTGGATGGCTGATCTTGTTCCTGTCTATATGTGGATGGCTGATCTTGTTCCTCTCTTTATGTGGATGGCTGATCTTGTTCCTCTCTTTATGTGGATGGTTGATCTTGTTCCTCTCTTTATGTGGATGGCTGACCTTGTTCGTCTGGATGGCTGATCTTGTTCCTCTCTTTATGTGGATGGCTGATCTTGGTCCTCTCTTTATGTGGATGGCTGATCTTGTTTGTCTCTATGTGGATGGCTGATCTTGGTCCTCTCTTTATGTGGATGGCTGATCTTGTTCCTCTCTTTATGTGGATGGCTGATCTTGTTCCTGTCTATATGTGGATGGCTGATCTTGTTCCTCTCTTTATGTGGATGGCTGATCTTGTTCCTCTCTTTATGTGGATGGCTGACCTTGTTCGTCTGGATGGCTGATCTTGTTCCTCTCTTTATGTGGAAGGCAGATCTTGTTTGTCTATGTGGATGACTGATCTTGTTTGTCTCTATGTGGATGGCTGATCTTGTTCCTCTATGTGGATGGCTGATCTTGTTCCTCTATGTGGATGGCTGATCTTGTTCCTCTATGTGGATGGCTAATCTTATTCCTCTCTTTATGTGGATGGCTGATCTTGTTCCTCTCTTTATGTGGATGGCTGATCTTGTTTGTCTCTATGTGGATGGCTGATCTTGGTCCTCTCTTTATGTGGATGGCTGATCTTGGTCCTCTCTTTATGTGGATGGCTGATCTTGTTCCTGTCTATATGTGGATGGCTGATCTTGTTCCTCTCTTTATGTGGATGGCTGATCTTGTTCGTCTGGTGGGCTGATCTTGTTCCTCTCTTTATGTGGATGGCTGATCTTGTTCCTCTCTTTATGTGGATGGCTGATCTTGTTCCTCTCTTTATGTGGATGGCTGACCTTGTTCGTCTGGATGGCTGATCTTGTTCCTCTCTTTATGTGGATGGCTGATCTTGTTTGTCTCTATGTGGATGACTGATCTTGTTTGTCTCTATGTGGATGACTGATCTTGTTCCTCTCTTTATGTGGATGACTGATCTTGTTCCTCTTATGTGGATGGCTGATCTTGTTCGTCTTTTTATGTGGATGTCCGATCTTGTGCGTCTCTATGTGGATGGCTGATCTTGTTCGTCTGGGTGGCTGATCTTGTTCCTCTCTTTATGTGGATGGCTGATCTTGTTCGTCTGGATGGCTGATCTTGTTCCTCTCTTTATGTGAATGGCTGATCCTGTCCATCTGGATGGCTGATCTTGTTTGTCTGGATGGCTGATATTGTTCCTCTCTTTATGTGAATTGCTGATCTTGTTCCTCTCTTTATGTGGATGGCTGATCTTGTTCCTCTCTTTATGTGGATGGCTGATCTTGTTCCTCTATGTGGATGGCTGTTGTTCGTCTGGATGGCTGATCTTGTACGTCTGGATGGCTGATCTTGTACGTCTGGATGGCTGATCTTGTTCGTCTCTTTATGTGGATGGCTGATCTTGTTCGTCTGGGTGGCTAATCTTGTTCGTCTCTTCATGTGGATGGCTGATCTTGTTCCTCTCTTTATGCGGATGGCTGATCTTGTTCCTCTCTTTATGCGGATGGCTGATCTTGTTCCTCTCTTTATGTGGATGGCTGATCTTGGTCCTCTATGTGGATGGCTGTTGTTCGTCTGGATGGCTGATCTTGTACGTCTGGATGGCTGATCTTGTTCGTCTCTTTATGTGGATGGCTGATCTTGTTCGTCTGGGTGGCTAATCTTGTTCGTCTCTTCATGTGGATGACTGACCTTGTTCGTCTGGATGGCTGATCTTGTTCCTGTCTTTATGTGGATGGCTGATCTTGTTCCTCTATGTGGATGACTGATCTTGTTTGTCTGGATGGCTGATCTTGTTCCTCTATGTGGATGACTGATCTTGTTCCTCTCTTTGTGTGGATGGCTGATCTTGTTCCTCTCTTTATGTGGATGGCTGATCTTGTTCCTCTCTTTATGTGGATGGCTGTTCTTGTTCGTCTGGATGGCTGATCTTGTTCGTCTGGATGGCTGATCTTGTTCGTCTGGATGGCTGATCTTGTTCGTCTCTTTATGTGGATGGCTGATCTTGTTCGTCTGGATGGCTGATCTTGTTCCTCTCTTTGTGTGGATGGCTGATGTTGTTCCTCTCTTTATGCGGATGGCTGATCTTGTTCCTCTCTGTGGATGGCTTATCTTGTTCCTCTCTTTATGTGGAAGGCAGATCTTGTTTGTCTCTTTATGTGGATGGCTTATCTTGTTCCTCTCTTTATGTGGATGGCTGATCTTCTTCCTCTCTTTATGTGGATGACTGCTCTTGTTCGTCTGGTGGGCTGATCTTGTTCCTCTATGTGGATGGCTGATCTTGTTCCTCTCTTTGTGTGGATGGCTGATCTTGTTCCTCTCTTTATGTGGATGACTGTTCTTGTTTGTCTCTATGTGGATGACTGATCTTGTTCGTCTGGATGGCTGATCTTGTTCCTTTCTTTATGTGGATGGCTGATCTTGTTGCTCTCTTTATGTGGATGGCTGATCTTGTTCCTCTCTATGTGGATGGCTGATCTTGTTTGTCTCTATGTGGATGGCTGATCTTGTTCCTCTATGTGGATGGCTGATCTTATTCCTCTCTTTATGTGGTTGGCTGATCTTGTTCCTCTCTTTATGTGGATGGCTGATCTTGTTTGTCTCTATGTGGATGTCTGATCTTGGTCCTCTCTTGATGTGGATGGCTGATCTTGGTCCTCTCTTTATGTGGATGGCTGATCTTGGTCCTCTCTTTATGTGGATGGCTGATCTTGGTCCTCTCTTTATGTGGATGGCTGATCTTGTTCCTCTCTTTATGTGGATGGCTGATCTTGTTCGTCTGGATGGCTGATCTTGTTCCTCTCTTTATGTGGAAGGCAGATCTTGTTCCTCTCTTTATGTGGATGGCTGATCTTCTTCATCTCTTTATGTGGATGACTGCTCTTGTTCGTCTGGTGGGCTGATCTTGTTCCTCTCTTTATGTGGATGGCTGATCTTGTTCCTCTCTTTATGTGGATGGCTGATCTTGTTCCTCTCTTTATGTGGATGGTTGATCTTGTTTGTCTCTATGTGGATGGCTGATCTTGGTCCTCTCTTTATGTGGATGGCTGATCTTGTTTGTCTCTATGTGGATGGCTGATCTTGGTCCTCTTTATGTGGATGGCTGATCTTGTTCCTCTCTTTATGTGGATGGCTGATCTTGTTCCTGTCTATATGTGGATGGCTGATCTTGTTCCTCTCTTTATGTGGATGGCTGATCTTGTTCCTCTCTTTATGTGGATGGCTGACCTTGTTCGTCTGGATGGCTGATCTTGTTCCTCTCTTTATGTGGATGGCTTATCTTGTTCCTCTCTTTATGTGGATGGCTGATCTTCTTCCTCTCTTTATGTGGATGACTGCTCTTGTTCGTCTGGTGGGCTGATCTTGTTCCTCTCTTTATGTGGATGGCTGATCTTGTTCCTCTCTTTATGTGGATGGCTGATCTTGTTTGTCTCTATGTGGATGACTGATCTTGTTCCTCTCTATGTGGATGACTGATCTTGTTTGTCTCTATGTGGATGACTGATCTTGTTTGTCTCTATGTGGATGACTGATCTTGTTTGTCTCTATGTGGATGGCTGATCTTGTTCCTCTATGTGGATGGCTGATCTTGTTCCTCTATGTGGATGGCTAATCTTGTTCCTCTATGTGGATGGCTGATCTTATTCCTCTATGTGGATGGCTGATCTTATTCCTCTATGTGGATGGCTGATCTTGTTCCTCTCTTTATGTGGATGGCTGATCTTGTTCCTGTCTATATGTGGATGGCTGATCTTGTTCCTCTCTTTATGTGGATGGCTGATCTTGTTCCTCTCTTTATGTGGATGGTTGATCTTGTTCCTCTCTTTATGTGGATGGCTGATCTTGTTCCTGTCTATATGTGGATGGCTGATCTTGTTCCTCTCTTTATGTGGATGGCTGATCTTGTTCCTCTATGTGGATGGCTGACCTTGTTCGTCTGGATGGCTGATCTTGTTCCTCTCTTTATGTGGATGGCTTATCTTGTTCCTCTCTTTATGTGGATGGCTGATCTTCTTCCTCTCTTTATGTGGATGACTGCTCTTGTTCGTCTGGTGGGCTGATCTTGTTCCTCTCTTTATGTGGATGGCTGATCTTGTTCCTCTCTTTATGTGGATGGCTGATCTTGTTCCTCTCTATGTGGATGGCTGATCTTGTTTGTCTCTATGTGGATGGCTGATCTTGTTCCTCTATGTGGATGGCTGATCTTATTCCTCTCTTTATGTGGTTGGCTGATCTTGTTCCTCTCTTTATGTGGTTGGCTGATCTTGTTCCTCTCTTTATGTGGATGGCTGATCTTGTTTGTCTCTATGTGGATGACTGATCTTGTTTGTCTCTATGTGGATGACTGATCTTGTTTGTCTCTATGTGGATGACTGATCTTGTTTGTCTCTATGTGGATGGCTGATCTTGTTCCTCTATGTGGATGGCTGATCTTGTTCCTCTATGTGGATGGCTAATCTTGTTCCTCTATGTGGATGGCTGATCTTATTCCTCTATGTGGATGGCTGATCTTATTCCTCTCTTTATGTGGATGGCTGATCTTGTTCCTCTCTTTATGTGGATGGCTGATCTTGTTCCTGTCTATATGTGGATGGCTGATCTTGTTCCTCTCTTTATGTGGATGGCTGATCTTGTTCCTCTCTTTATGTGGATGGTTGATCTTGTTCCTCTCTTTATGTGGATGGCTGACCTTGTTCGTCTGGATGGCTGATCTTGTTCCTCTCTTTATGTGGATGGCTGACCTTGTTCCTCTCTTTATGTGGATGGCTGATCTTGTTTGTCTCTATGTGGATGGCTGATCTTGGTCCTCTCTTTATGTGGATGGCTGATCTTCTTCCTCTCTTTATGTGGATGACTGCTCTTGTTCGTCTGGTGGGCTGATCTTGTTCCTCTCTTTATGTGGATGGCTGATCTTGTTCCTCTCTTTATGTGGATGGCTGATCTTGTTTGTCTCTATGTGGATGACTGATCTTGTTTGTCTCTATGTGGATGACTGATCTTGTTTGTCTCTATGTGGATGACTGATCTTGTTTGTCTCTATGTGGATGACTGATCTTGTTTGTCTCTATGTGGATGGCTGATCTTGGTCCTCTATGTGGATGGCTGATCTTGTTCCTCTATGTGGATGGCTAATCTTGTTCCTCTATGTGGATGGCTGATCTTATTCCTCTATGTGGATGGCTGATCTTATTCCTCTCTTTATGTGGATGGCTGATCTTGTTCCTCTCTTTATGTGGATGGCTGATCTTGTTCCTGTCTATATGTGGATGGCTGATCTTGTTCCTCTCTTTATGTGGATGGCTGATCTTGTTCCTCTCTTTATGTGGATGGTTGATCTTGTTCCTCTCTTTATGTGGATGGCTGACCTTGTTCGTCTGGATGGCTGATCTTGTTCCTCTCTTTATGTGGATGGCTGATCTTGGTCCTCTCTTTATGTGGATGGCTGATCTTGTTTGTCTCTATGTGGATGGCTGATCTTGGTCCTCTCTTTATGTGGATGGCTGATCTTGTTCCTCTCTTTATGTGGATGGCTGATCTTGTTCCTGTCTATATGTGGATGGCTGATCTTGTTCCTCTCTTTATGTGGATGGCTGATCTTGTTCCTCTCTTTATGTGGATGGCTGACCTTGTTCGTCTGGATGGCTGATCTTGTTCCTCTCTTTATGTGGATGGCTGACCTTGTTTGTCTCTATGTGGATGACTGATCTTGTTTGTCTTTATGTGTATGACTGACCTTGTTGGTCTGGATGGCTGATCTTGTTCCTCTCTTTATGTGGAAGGCAGATCTTGTTTGTCTATGTGGATGACTGATCTTGTTTGTCTCTATGTGGATGGCTGATCTTGTTCCTCTATGTGGATGGCTGATCTTGTTCCTCTATGTGGATGGCTAATCTTATTCCTCTCTTTATGTGGATGGCTGATCTTGTTCCTCTCTTTATGTGGATGGCTGATCTTGTTCCTCTCTTTATGTGGATGGCTGATCTTGTTTGTCTCTATGTGGATGGCTGATCTTGGTCCTCTCTTTATGTGGATGGCTGATCTTGGTCCTCTCTTTATGTGGATGGCTGATCTTGTTCCTGTCTTTATGTGGATGGCTGATCTTGTTCCTCTCTTTATGTGGATGGCTGATCTTGTTCATCTGGTGGGCTGATCTTGTTCCTCTCTTTATGTGGATGGCTGATCTTGTTCCTCTCTTTATGTGGATGGCTGATCTTGTTCCTCTCTTTATGTGGATGGCTGACCTTGTTCGTCTGGATGGCTGATCTTGTTCCTCTCTTTATGTGGATGGCTGATCTTGTTTGTCTCTATGTGGATGACTGATCTTGTTTGTCTCTATGTGGATGACTGATCTTGTTCCTCTCTTTATGTGGATGACTGATCTTGTTCCTCTTATGTGGATGGCTGATCTTGTTCGTCTTTTTATGTGGATGTCCGATCTTGTGCGTCTCTATGTGGATGGCTGATCTTGTTCGTCTGGGTGGCTGATCTTGTTCCTCTCTTTATGTGGATGGCTGATCTTGTTCGTCTGGATGGCTGATCTTGTTCGTCTCTTTATGTGAATGGCTGATCCTGTCCATCTGGATGGCTGATCTTGTTTGTCTGGATGGCTGATATTGTTCCTCTCTTTATGTGAATTGCTGATCTTGTTCCTCTCTTTATGCGGATGGCTGATCTTGTTCCTCTCTTTATGTGGATGGCTGATCTTGGTCCTCTATGTGGATGGCTGTTGTTCGTCTGGATGGCTGATCTTGTACGTCTGGATGGCTGATCTTGTACGTCTGGATGGCTGATCTTGTTCGTCTCTTTATGTGGATGGCTGATCTTGTTCGTCTGGGTGGCTAATCTTGTTCGTCTCTTCATGTGGATGGCTGATCTTGTTCCTCTCTTTATGCGGATGGCTGATCTTGTTCCTCTCTTTATGCGGATGGCTGATCTTGTTCCTCTCTTTATGTGGATGGCTGATCTTGGTCCTCTATGTGGATGGCTGTTGTTCGTCTGGATGGCTGATCTTGTACGTCTGGATGGCTGATCTTGTTCGTCTCTTTATGTGGATGGCTGATCTTGTTCGTCTGGGTGGCTAATCTTGTTCGTCTCTTCATGTGGATGACTGACCTTGTTCGTCTGGATGGCTGATCTTGTTCCTGTCTTTATGTGGATGGCTGATCTTGTTCCTCTATGTGGATGACTGATCTTGTTTGTCTGGATGGCTGATCTTGTTCCTCTATGTGGATGACTGATCTTGTTCCTCTCTTTGTGTGGATGGCTGATCTTGTTCCTCTCTTTATGTGGATGGCTGATCTTGTTCCTCTCTTTATGTGGATGGCTGTTCTTGTTCGTCTGGATGGCTGATCTTGTTCGTCTGGATGGCTGATCTTGTTCGTCTCTTTATCTGGATGGCTGATCTTGTTCGTCTGGATGGCTGATCTTGTTCGTCTCTTTATGTGGATGGCTGATCTTGTTCGTCTGGATGGCTGATCTTGTTCCTCTCTTTGTGTGGATGGCTGATGTTGTTCCTCTCTTTATGCGGATGGCTGATCTTGTTCCTCTCTGTGGATGGCTTATCTTGTTCCTCTCTTTATGTGGAAGGCAGATCTTGTTTGTCTCTTTATGTGGATGGCTTATCTTGTTCCTCTCTTTATGTGGATGGCTGATCTTCTTCCTCTCTTTATGTGGATGACTGCTCTTGTTCGTCTGGTGGGCTGATCTTGTTCCTCTATGTGGATGGCTGATCTTGTTCCTCTCTTTATGTGGATGGCTGATCTTGTTCCTCTCTTTATGTGGATGACTGATCTTGTTCGTCTGGATGGCTGATCTTGTTCCTTTCTTTATGTGGATGGCTGATCTTGTTCCTCTCTTTATGTGGATGGCTGATCTTGTTCCTCTCTATGTGGATGGCTGATCTTGTTTGTCTCTATGTGGATGGCTGATCTTGTTCCTCTATGTGGATGGCTGATCTTATTCCTCTCTTTATGTGGTTGGCTGATCTTGTTCCTCTCTTTATGTGGATGGCTGATCTTGTTTGTCTCTATGTGGATGTCTGATCTTGGTCCTCTCTTGATGTGGATGGCTGATCTTGGTCCTCTCTTTATGTGGATGGCTGATCTTGGTCCTCTCTTTATGTGGATGGCTGATCTTGGTCCTCTCTTTATGTGGATGGCTGATCTTGGTCCTCTCTTTATGTGGATGGCTGATCTTGTTCCTCTCTTTATGTGGATGGCTGATCTTGTTCCTCTCTTTATGTGTATGACTGACCTTGATCTTGATCTTGTTCCTCTCTTTATGTGGATGACTTATCTTGTTCCTCTCTTTATGTGGATGACTGATCTTGTTCGTCTGGATGGCTGATCTTGTTCCTCTCTTTATGTGGATGGCTGATCTTCTTCCTCTCTTTATGTGGATGACTGCTCTTGTTCGTCTGGTGGGCTGATCTTGTTCCTCTCTTTATGTGGATGACTGATCTTGTTCCTCTCTTTATGTGGATGGCCGATCGTGTGCGTCTCTATGTGGATGGCTGATCTTGTTCGTCTGGATGGCTGATCTTGTTCCTCTCTTTATGTGGATGGCTGATCTTCTTCCTCTCTTTATGTGGATGACTGCTCTTGTTCGTCTGGTGGGCTGATCTTGTTCCTCTCTTTATGTGGATGGCTGATTTTGTTCCTCTCTTTATGTGGATGACTGATCTTGTTTGTCTCTATGTGGATGGCTGATCTTGTTTGTCTCTATGTGGATGACTGATCTTGTTTGTCTCTATGTGGATGACTGATCTTGTTTGTCTCTATGTGGATGGCTGATCTTGTTCCTCTATGTGGATGGCTGATCTTGTTCCTCTATGTGGATGGCTAATCTTGTTCCTCTATGTGGATGGCTGATCTTATTCCTCTCTTTATGTGGATGGCTGATCTTGTTCCTCTCTTTATGTGGATGGCTGATCTTGTTTGTCTCTATGTGGATGGCTGATCTTGGTCCTCTCTTTATGTGGATGGCTGATCTTGGTCCTCTCTTTATGTGGATGGCTGATCTTGGTCCTCTCTTTATGTGGATGGCTGATCTTGGTCCTCTCTTTATGTGGATGGCTGATCTTGTTCCTCTCTTTATGTGGATGGCTGATCTTGTTCCTCTCTTTATGTGGATGGCTGATCTTGTTCCTCTCTTTATGTGGATGGCTGTTCTTGTTCGTCTGGATGGCTGATCTTGTTCGTCTCTTTATCTGGATGGCTGATCTTGTTCGTCTGGATGGCTGATCTTGTTCGTCTCTTTATGTGGATGGCTGATCTTGTTCGTCTGGATGGCTGATCTTGTTCCTCTCTTTGTGTGGATGGCTGATGTTGTTCCTCTCTATGTGGATGGCTTATCTTGTTCCTCTCTTTATGTGGAAGGCAGATCTTGTTTGTCTCTTTATGTGGATGGCTTATCTTGTTCCTCTCTTTATGTGGATGGCTGATCTTCTTCCTCTCTTTATGTGGATGGCTGATCTTCTTCCTCTCTTTATGTGGATGACTGCTCTTGTTCGTCTGGTGGGCTGATCTTGTTCCTCTATGTGGATGGCTGATCTTGTTCCTCTCTTTATGTGGATGGCTGATCTTGTTCCTCTCTTTATGTGGATGACTGTTCTTGTTTGTCTCTATGTGGATGACTGATCTTGTTCGTCTGGATGGCTGATCTTGTTCCTCTCTTTATGTGGATGGCTGATCTTGTTCCTCTCTTTATGTGGATGGCTGATCTTGTTCCTCTCTATGTGGATGGCTGATCTTGTTTGTCTCTATGTGGATGGCTGATCTTGTTCCTCTATGTGGATGGCTGATCTTATTCCTCTCTTTATGTGGATGGCTGATCTTGTTTGTCTCTATGTGGATGTCTGATCTTGGTCCTCTCTTGATGTGGATGGCTGATCTTGGTCCTCTCTTTATGTGGATGGCTGATCTTGGTCCTCTCTTTATGTGGATGGCTGATCTTGGTCCTCTCTTTATGTGGATGGCTGATCTTGTTCCTCTCTTTATGTGGATGGCTGATCTTGTTCCTCTCTTTATGTGTATGACTGACCTTGTTCGTCTGGATGGCTGATCTTGTTCCTCTCTTTATGTGGATGACTTATCTTGTTCCTCTCTTTATGTGGATGACTGATCTTGTTCCTCTCTTTATGTGGATGGCCGATCGTGTGCGTCTCTATGTGGATGGCTGATCTTGTTCGTCTGGATGGCTGATCTTGTTCCTCTCTTTATGTGGATGGCTGATCTTCTTCCTCTCTTTATGTGGATGACTGCTCTTGTTCGTCTGGTGGGCTGATCTTGTTCCTCTCTTTATGTGGATGGCTGATTTTGTTCCTCTCTTTATGTGGATGACTGATCTTGTTTGTCTCTATGTGGATGGCTGATCTTGTTTGTCTCTATGTGGATGACT
The DNA here is from genome assembly GCF_034236695.1 of Oncorhynchus nerka. NCBI lineage: Eukaryota > Metazoa > Chordata > Actinopteri > Salmoniformes > Salmonidae > Oncorhynchus > Oncorhynchus nerka. The sequence continues at coordinate 63,223 of NW_027039533.1, forward strand.
GATCTTGTTTGTCTCTATGTGGATGACTGATCTTGTTTGTCTCTATGTGGATGGCTGATCTTGTTCCTCTATGTGGATGGCTGATCTTGTTCCTCTATGTGGATGGCTGATCTTGTTCCTCTATGTGGATGGCTAATCTTGTTCCTCTATGTGGATGGCTGATCTTATTCTCTATGTGGATGGCTGATCTTGTTTCTCTTTATGTGGATGGCTGATCTTGTTCCTCTCTTTATGTGGATGGCTGATCTTGTTTGTCTCTATGTGGATGGCTGATCTTGGTCCTCTCTTTATGTGGATGGCTGATCTTGGTCCTCTATGTGGATGGCTGATCTTGTTCCTCTCTTTATGTGGATGGCTGATCTTGTTCCTCTCTTTATGTGGATGGCTGATCTTGTTCCTCTCTTTATGTGGATGGCTGATCTTGTTCCTCTCTTTATGTGGATGGCTGATCTTGTTCCTCTCTTTATGTGGATGGCTGATCTTGTTCCTCTCTTTATGTGGATGGCTGACCTTGTTCGTCTGGATGGCTGATCTTGTTCCTCTCTTTATGTGGATGGCTGATCTTGTTTGTCTCTATGTGGATGACTGATCTTGTTCCTCTTATGTGGATGGCTGATCTTGTTCCTCTGATGTGGATGGCTGATCTTGTTCGTCTTTTTATGTGGATGTCCGATCTTGTGCGTCTCTATGTGGATGGCTGATCTTGTTCGTCTGGGTGGCTGATCTTGTTCCTCTCTTTATGTAGATGGCTGATCTTGTTCCTCTCTTTATGTAGATGACTGATCTTGTTCGTCTGGATGGCTGATCTTGTTAGTCTCTTTATGTGAATGGCTGATCCTGTCCATCTGGATGGCTGATCTTGTTTGTCTGGATGGCTGATATTGTTCCTCTCTTTATGTGAATTGCTGATCTTGTTCCTCTCTTTATGCGGATGGCTGATCTTGTTCCTCTCTTTATGTGGATGGCTGATCTTGGTCCTCTATGTGGATGGCTGTTGTTCGTCTGGATGGCTGATCTTGTACGTCTGGATGGCTGATCTTGTACGTCTGGATGGCTGATCTTGTTCGTCTCTTTATGTGGATGGCTGATCTTGTTCGTCTGGGTGGCTAATCTTGTTCGTCTCTTCATGTGGATGGCTGATCTTGTTCCTCTCTTTATGCGGATGGCTGATCTTGTTCCTCTCTTTATGCGGATGGCTGATCTTGTTCCTCTCTTTATGTGGATGGCTGATCTTGGTCCTCTATGTGGATGGCTGTTGTTCGTCTGGATGGCTGATCTTGTTCGTCTCTTTATGTGGATGGCTGATCTGGGTGGCTAATCTTGTTCGTCTCTTCATGTGGATGACTGATCTTGTTCGTCTGGATGGCTGATCTTGTTCCTGTCTTTATGTGGATGGCTGATCTTGTTCCTCTATGTGGATGACTGATCTTGTTTGTCTGGATGGCTGATCTTGTTCCTCTTATGTGGATGGCTGATCTTGTTCGTCTTTTTATGTGGATGTCCGATCTTGTGCGTCTCTATGTGGATGGCTGATCTTGTTAGTCTGGGTGGCTGATCTTGTTCCTCTCTTTGTGTGGATGGCTGATCTTGTTCCTCTCTATGTGGATGGCTGATCTTGTTCCTCTCTTTATGTGGATGGCTGTTCTTGTTCGTCTGGATGGCTGATCTTGTTCGTCTGGATGGCTGATCTTGTTCGTCTCTTTATGTGGATGGCTGATCTTGTTCGTCTGGATGGCTGATGTTGTTCCTCTCTTTATGCGGATGGCTGATCTTGTTCCTCTCTTTATGTGGATGGCTTATCTTGTTCCTCTCTTTATGTGGAAGGCAGATCTTGTTTGTCTCTTTATGTGGATGGCTTATCTTGTTCCTCTCTTTATGTGGATGGCTGATCTTCTTCCTCTCTTTATGTGGATGACTGCTCTTGTTCGTCTGGTGGGCTGATCTTGTTCCTCTATGTGGATGGCTGATCTTGTTCCTCTCTTTATGTGGATGGCTGATCTTGTTCCTCTCTTTATGTGGATGGCTGATCTTGTTCCTCTCTTTATGTGGATGGCTGATCTGGTTCCTCTCTTTATGTGGATGACTGTTCTTGTTTGTCTCTATGTGGATGACTGATCTTGTTCGTCTGGATAGCTGATCTTGTTCCTCTCTTTATATGGATGGCTGATATTGTTTGTCTCTATGTGGATGACTGATCTTGTTTGTCTCTATGTGGATGGCTGATCTTCTTCATCTCTTTATGTGGATGACTGCTCTTGTTCGTCTGGTGGGCTGATCTTGTTCCTCTCTTTATGTGGATGGCTGATCTTGTTCCTCTCTTTATGTGGATGGCTGATCTTGTTCCTCTCTTTATGTGGATGACTGATCTTGTTTGTCTCTATGTGGATGGCTGATCTTGTTTGTCTCTATGTGGATGACTGATCTTGTTTGTCTCTATGTGGATGACTGATCTTGTTTGTCTCTATGTGGATGACTGATCTTGTTCCTCTATGTGGATGGCTGATCTTGTTCCTCTATGTGGATGGCTGATCTTGTTCCTCTATGTGGATGGCTAATCTTGTTCCTCTATGTGGATGGCTGATCTTATTCCTCTATGTGGATGGCTGATCTTGTTCCTCTCTTTATGTGGATGGCTGATCTTGTTCCTCTCTTTATGTGGATGGCTGATCTTGTTTGTCTCTATGTGGATGGCTGATCTTGGTCCTCTCTTTATGTGGATGGCTGATCTTGGTCCTCTATGTGGATGGCTGATCTTGGTCCTCTCTTTATGTGGATGGCTGATCTTGTTCCTCTCTTTATGTGGATGGCTGATCTTGTTCCTGTCTATATGTGGATGGCTGATCTTGTTCCTCTCTTTATGTGGATGGCTGATCTTGTTCCTCTCTTTATGTGGATGGCTGATCTTGTTCCTCTCTTTATGTGGATGGCTGACCTTGTTCGTCTGGATGGCTGATCTTGTTCCTCTCTTTATGTGGATGGCTGATCTTGTTTGTCTCTATGTGGATGACTGATCTTGTTTGTCTCTATGTGGATGACTGATCTTGTTCCTCTTATGTGGATGGCTGATCTTGTTCCTCTGATGTGGATGGCTGATCTTGTTCGTCTTTTTATGTGGATGTCCGATCTTGTGCGTCTCTATGTGGATGGCTGATCTTGTTCGTCTGGGTGGCTGATCTTGTTCCTCTCTTTATGTGGATGGCTGATCTTGTTCCTCTCTTTATGTAGATGACTGATCTTGTTCGTCTGGATGGCTGATCTTGTTAGTCTCTTTATGTGAATGGCTGATCCTGTCCATCTGGATGGCTGATCTTGTTTGTCTGGATGGCTGATATTGTTCCTCTCTTTATGTGAATTGCTGATCTTGTTCCTCTCTTTATGCGGATGGCTGATCTTGTTCCTCTCTTTATGTGGATGGCTGATCTTGGTCCTCTATGTGGATGGCTGTTGTTCGTCTGGATGGCTGATCTTGTACGTCTGGATGGCTGATCTTGTACGTCTGGATGGCTGATCTTGTTCGTCTCTTTATGTGGATGGCTGATCTTGTTCGTCTGGGTGGCTAATCTTGTTCGTCTCTTCATGTGGATGGCTGATCTTGTTCCTCTCTTTATGGATGGCTGATCTTGTTCTCTCTTTATGCGGATGGCTGATCTTGTTCCTCTCTTTATGTGGATGGCTGATCTTGGTCCTCTATGTGGATGGCTGTTGTTCGTCTGGATGGCTGATCTTGTTCGTCTCTTTATGTGGATGGCTGATCTTGTTCGTCTGGGTGGCTAATCTTGTTCGTCTCTTCATGTGGATGACTGATCTTGTTCGTCTGGATGGCTGATCTTGTTCCTGTCTTTATGTGGATGGCTGATCTTGTTCCTCTATGTGGATGACTGATCTTGTTTGTCTGGATGGCTGATCTTGTTCCTCTTATGTGGATGGCTGATCTTGTTCGTCTTTTTATGTGGATGTCCGATCTTGTGCGTCTCTATGTGGATGGCTGATCTTGTTAGTCTGGGTGGCTGATCTTGTTCCTCTCTTTGTGTGGATGGCTGATCTTGTTCCTCTCTTTATGTGGATGGCTGATCTTGTTCCTCTCTTTATGTGGATGGCTGTTCTTGTTCGTCTGGATGGCTGATCTTGTTCGTCTGGATGGCTGATCTTGTTCGTCTCTTTATGTGGATGGCTGATCTTGTTCGTCTGGATGGCTGATCTTGTTCCTCTCTTTATGTGGATGGCTTATCTTGTTCCTCTCTTTATGTGGAAGGCAGATCTTGTTTGTCTCTTTATGTGGATGGCTTATCTTGTTCCTCTCTTTATGTGGATGGCTGATCTTCTTCCTCTCTTTATGTGGATGACTGCTCTTGTTCGTCTGGTGGGCTGATCTTGTTCCTCTATGTGGATGGCTGATCTTGTTCCTCTCTATGTGGATGGCTGATCTTGTTCCTCTCTTTATGTGGATGGCTGATCTTGTTCCTCTCTTTATGTGGATGGCTGATCTTGTTCCTCTCTTTATGTGGATGGCTGATCTGGTTCCTCTCTTTATGTGGATGACTGTTCTTGTTTGTCTCTATGTGGATGACTGATCTTGTTCGTCTGGATAGCTGATCTTGTTCCTCTCTTTATATGGATGGCTGATATTGTTTGTCTCTATGTGGATGACTGATCTTGTTTGTCTCTATGTGGATGGCTGATCTTCTTCATCTCTTTATGTGGATGACTGCTCTTGTTCGTCTGGTGGGCTGATCTTGTTCCTCTCTTTATGTGGATGGCTGATCTTGTTCCTCTCTTTATGTGGATGGCTGATCTTGTTCCTCTCTTTATGTGGATGACTGATCTTGTTTGTCTCTATGTGGATGGCTGATCTTGTTTGTCTCTATGTGGATGACTGATCTTGTTTGTCTCTATGTGGATGACTGATCTTGTTTGTCTCTATGTGGATGACTGATCTTGTTTGTCTCTATGTGGATGACTGATCTTGTTTGTCTCTATGTGGATGGCTGATCTTGTTCCTCTATGTGGATGGCTGATCTTGTTCCTTTATGTGGATGGCTGATCTTGTTCCTCTATGTGGATGGCTAATCTTGTTCCTCTATGTGGATGGCTAATCTTGTTCCTCTATGTGGATGGCTGATCTTATTCCTCTCTTTATGTGGATGGCTGATCTTGTTCCTCTCTTTATGTGGATGGCTGATCTTGTTCCTCTCTTTATGTGGATGGCTGATCTTGTTTGTCTCTATGTGGATGGCTGATCTTGGTCCTCTCTTTATGTGGATGGCTGATCTTGGTCCTCTCTTTATGTGGATGGCTGATCTTGTTCCTCTCTTTATGTGGATGGCTGATCTTGTTCCTGTCTATATGTGGATGGCTGATCTTGTTCCTCTCTTTATGTGGATGGCTGATCTTGTTCCTCTCTTTATGTGGATGGCTGATCTTGTTCCTCTCTTTATGTGGATGGCTGACCTTGTTCGTCTGGATGGCTGATCTTGTTCCTCTCTTTATGTGGATGGCTGACCTTGTTTGTCTCTATGTGGATGACTGATCTTGTTTGTCTCTATGTGGATGACTGATCTTGTTCGTCTCTTTATGTGGATGACTGATCTTGTTCCTCTTATGTGGATGGCTGATCTTGTTCGTCTTTTTATGTGGATGGCTGATCTTGTTCGTCTGGGTCGCTGATCTTGTTCCTCTCTTTATGTGGATGGCTGATCTTGTTCCTCTCTTTATGTGGATGGCTGATCTTGTTCCTATCTTTATGTGGATGGCTGATCTTGTTCCTCTCTTTATGTGGATGGCTGATCTTGTTCCTCTCTTTATGTGGATGGCTGATCTTGTTCCTCTCTTTATGTGGATGGCTGATCTTGTTCGTCTGGATGGCTGATCTTGTTTGTCTCTATGTGGATGACTGATCTTGTTTGTCTCTATGTGGATGACTGATCTTGTTTGTCTATGTGGATGACTGATCTTGTTTGTCTATGTGGATGACTGATCTTGTTTGTCTCTATGTGGATGGCTGATCTTGTTCCTCTATGTGGATGGCTAATCTTGTTCCTCTATGTGGATGGCTGATCTTATTCCTCTATGTGGATGGCTGATCTTATTCCTCTCTTTATGTGGATGGCTGATCTTGTTCCTCTCTTTATGTGGATGGCTGATCTTGTTCCTCTCTTTATGTGGATGGCTGATCTTGTTTGTCTCTATGTGGATGGCTGATCTTGGTCCTGTCTTTATGTGGATGGCTGATCTTGTTCCTGTCTATATGTGGATGGCTGATCTTGTTCCTCTCTTTATGTGGATGGCTGATCTTGTTCCTCTCTTTATGTGGATGGCTGATCTTGTTCCTCTCTTTATGTGGATGGCTGACCTTGTTCGTCTGGATGGCTGATCTTGTTCCTCTCTTTATGTGGATGGCTGATCTTGTTTGTCTCTATGTGGATGACTGATCTTGTTTGTCTCTATGTGGATGACTGATCTTATTCCTCTCTTTATGTGGATGACTGATCTTGTTCCTCTTATGTGGATGGCTGATCTTGTTGTCTTTTATGTGGATGTCTCTTGTGCGTCTCTATGTGGATGGCTGATCTTGTTCGTCTGGGTGGCTGATCTTGTTCCTCTCTTTATGTGGATGGCTGATCTTGTTCCTCTCTTTATGTGGATGACTGATCGTCTGGATGGCTGATCTTGTTCCTCTCTTTATGTGAATGGCTGATCCTGTCCATCTGGATGGCTGATCTTGTTTGTCTGGATGGCTGATATTGTTCCTCTCTTTATGTGAATTGCTGATCTTGTTCCTCTCTTTATGCGGATGGCTGATCTTGTTCCTCTCTTTATGTGGATGGCTGATCTTGGTCCTCTATATGGATGGCTGTTGTTCGTCTGGATGGCTGATCTTTACGTCTGGATGGCTGATCTTGTACGTCTGGATGGCTGATCTTGTTCGTCTCTTTATGTGGATGGCTGATCTTGTTCGTCTGGGTGGCTAATCTTGTTCTCTCTTCATGTGGATGGCTGATCTTGTTCCTCTCTTTATGCGGATGGCTGATCTTGGTCCTCTATCTGGATGGCTGTTGTTCTCTGATGGCTGATCTTGTACGTCTGGATGGCTGATCTTGTTCGTCTCTTTATGTGGATGGCTGATCTTGTTCGTCTGGGTGGCTAATCTTGTTCGTCTCTTCATGTGGATGACTGACCTTGTTCGTCTGGATGGCTGATCTTGTTCCTGTCTTTATGTGGATGGCTGATCTTGTTCCTCTATGTGGATCTCTTGTTTGTCTGGATGGCTGATCTTGTTCCTCTATGTGGATGACTGATCTTGTTCCTCTCTTTGTGTGGATGGCTGATCTTGTTCCTCTCTTTATGTGGATGGCTGATCTTGTTCCTCTCTTTATGTGGATGGCTGTTCTTGTTCGTCTGGATGGCTGATCTTGTTCGTCTCTTTGTGTGGATGGCTGATGTTGTTCTTCTCTTTATGCGGATGGCTGATCTTGTTCCTCTCTTTATGTGGATGGCTTATCTTGTTCCTCTCTTTATGTGGAAGGCAGATCTTGTTTGTCTCTATGTGGATGACTGATCTTGTTCGTCTGGATGGCTGATCTTGTTCCTCTCTTTATGTGGATGGCTGATCTTGTTCCTCTATGTGGATGACTGCTCTTGTTCGTCTGGTGGGCTGATCTTGTTCCTCTCTTTATGTGGATGGCTGATCTTGTTCCTCTCTTTATGTGGATGGCTGATCTTGTTCCTCTCTTTATGTGGATGGCTGATCTTGTTCCTCTCTATGTGGATGGCTGATCTTGTTTGTCTCTATGTGGATGACTGATCTTGTTCGTCTGGATGGCTGATCTTGTTCCTCTCTTTATGTGGATGGCTGATCTTGTTCCTCTCTTTATGTGAATGGCTGATCCTGTCCATCTGGATGGCTGATCTTGTTTGTCTGGATGGCTGATATTGTTCCTCTCTTTATGTGAATTGCTGATCTTGTTCCTCTCTTTATGCGGATGGCTGATCTTGTTCCTCTCTTTATGTGGATGGCTGATCTTGGTCCTCTATGTGGATGGCTGTTGTTCATCTGGATAGCTGATCTTGTACGTCTGGATGGCTGATCTTGTACGTCTGGATGGCTGATCTTGTTCGTCTCTTTATGTGGATGGCTGATCTTGTTCGTCTGGGTGGCTAATCTTGTTCGTCTCTTCATGTGGATGGCTGATCTTGTTCCTCTCTTTATGCGGATGGCTGATCTTGGTCCTCTATGTGGATGGCTGTTGTTCGTCTGGATGGCTGATCTTGTACGTCTGGATGGCTGATCTTGTTCGTCTCTTTATGTGGATGGCTGATCTTGTTCGTCTGGATGGCTGATCTTGTTCCTCTCTTTATGTGGATGGCTGATCTTGTTCCTCTCTTTATGTGGATGGCTGATCTTGTTCCTCTCTATGTGGATGGCTGATCTTGTTTGTCTCTATGTGGATGGCTGATCTTGTTTGTCTCTATGTGGATGGCTGACCTTGTTCGTCTCTATGTGAATGGCTGATCTTGTTTGTCTCTATGTGGATGGCTGATATTGTTTGTCTCTATGTGGATGACTGATCTTGTTTGTCTCTATGTGGATGATTGATCTTGTTTGTCTCTATGTGGATGACTGATCTTGTTTGTCTCTATGTGGATGACTGATCTTGTTTGTCTCTATGTGGATGGCTGATCTTGTTCCTCTATGTGGATGGCTGATCTTGTTCCTCTATGTGGATGGCTGATCTTATTCCTCTATGTGGATGGCTGATCTTATTCCTCTCTTTATGTGGTTGGCTGATCTTGTTCGATCTTGTTCCTCTCTTTATGTGGATGGCTGATCTTGTTTGTCTCTATGTGGATGTCTGATCTTGGTCCTCTCTTGATGTGGATGGCTGATCTTGTTCCTCTCTTTATGTGGATGGCTGATCTTGTTCCTCTCTTTATGTGGATGGCTGATCTTGTTCCTCTCTTTATGTGGATGGCTGATCTTGTTCCTCTCTTTATGTGGATGGCTGATCTTGTTCCTCTCTTTATGTGGATGGCTGATCTTGTTCCTCTCTTTATGTGGATGGCTGATCTTGTTCCTCTCTTTATGTGGATGGCTGATCTTGTTCGTCTGGATGGCTGATCTTGTTCGTCTGGATGGCTGA
>NW_027039534.1:0-72360 GCF_034236695.1 Oncorhynchus nerka
GTCCGACATGTCAATCAACCTGCTATCTGCCAATCACGGGAATGCCTGGAATGTTCTGATGCCGGGCATCCTGGTGGTTGGCGGAGTGGCGTGGAGGGGGTTGGGCATTGGAAGTTAAGACCAGGTTCAGCCTTTGTTCTCTCTCTCTTACATCTGGGCTTCACAAGAGAAGGTCACGGTTGGATTGTGGGTTATCTATTTGGCGTGTGCTACGGCCCAAACAGTAGCCTGTGTAAAGTTGGTTCAATAAACCGTCAATTCGCAAGCTCAGGCCTCTGTCTGGACAATTGTTCATTTATGATCTAGTCAGGTCATTACATTGGTGTCAGAAGTAAAAACGTTGATACAAGTTAGCCAGCTAGCTAGCTGACTTATGTGGCTAGCTACCGTAGGTGAGAACAGGGATTGAAAATGCTTGAGGGAATCCGAAAGTGAAGGTGGAGGTAGGGGACGATTATGGCCAAGAGGTGCGTGTGAATGGACGTCGGGGTTCTGTCTGAGGAGATCGCCAGGGCGTCGGAGCGCAGAGGCCGCTTGAGGGAGGACGTTAGAGTGATGGTGGCTGAAGCGGGCATGAGTGCTTCGTCGAGTGTATTTCGCGCAGTTCTGGTGGGCGGACCGAGTGGCGGCGTCGGCAGCGGCGTGAGCGAGGAATCTGGGGCTCAGGATGTAAACAAACATGGCGGCGCCCAGTTCCGGCTGCGTCCGTATCTGTTAAGACCCGAGTATTCCGGTAAAGGCGGATTAGGAAGCTTTTCATGCTCAGTTTGAACTGTTAGCTCATTTTAGGGGTGGTCGGATGAAGAAAGGGCACTGCAGTTGGCTTTATGCCTCACGGATGAAGCTCTGTCCTGTTTGATATTGATTAGACCCGAGGACAGGCATGATTATGGTGCTCTAGTGGGAGCACTGAGGAGCGCTATGGACAGTGTGTACAGCCCGGGCTACTGCGCTCCGAACTGAGGAATAGACGCAGGCAGCCTGGAGAGCCTCTACGGGTGCTAGCTAATGACATTGAGAGCCTCTCTCGGCGGGCATATGCTCACATGCCCCCTCCGTGCAGAGCGAGCTAGCACGGGACCAGTTCATACAGGCGCTCTCCCCTACGGAGCTGCGCATACAGACCCAGCTGGCTCATCCTGAGTCATTGCAGACAGCCTTGGAGATGGCTTTGGAGAGGGAGCTGGTGTGGGCTGGGGCTTCAGCTGGGGCTTTGGTGGGGGTGCAGGGAGACACACCCTCTGTGCGAGCTGAGGGGCAGAGCAGCCCGGAGCCGGAAAAGCCTGCTTGGGTGGCCGAAATGACAGAACTCATTCGGGCTGTGTCGCTACAGGCGGCACGAAACACAAGCCCTGGTCCCAGGGCCTGCTGGGGTTGTGGCCAGCCAGGCCATCTGCGCCGAGATTGCCCCATGTCCCCCAGAGCTCAGGGAAACGGCTCGGGGTCGCATGGACCGGGTAGTGCGGACCCCTGGCTTCTATCCCAACCACCATCATCTTCAGGAGGAGCCCACCGGCACAGGCGGGAAGCAAGGCTCCACTTCCCCAGAAGCAGACGAGGGCAAGCGGAGGGAGCCTGTTGTTGTAGTGGGCCGGACCTGTGTTGGGGACTTTTGTCATGTCCCTGTCACTGTGGAGGGGTGCCCTGCTCCGCCCTGGTGGACACTGGGTCCACAGTAACCCTGGTGAGGCCAGATATTGTGCCAGGTTGGACTCAGTGTGAGCCTACAACTGTGCAGCTCCGCACAGTCACAGGTGAGCTGGCACCCATGAAAGGGAAGGGAATAATGACTCTGACAGTAGGGGCAGGACTGTGCGTCATCCTGTGTGGGTGGCGGCTGTGCAGGACCCTTGTATCCTGGGGTTGGACTTTCTTAGGAGCACAGGCTGCCAGTTAGACCTAAATAGGGGCACACTGAGCTTCCAGGGAGGGACGGAAGTCACCATGGCCCCCTAATGTCACATTCACTCAACCCAACAAACCCTTTACTCCAACAGTTAAAGCAGCAGAGACTCATGGCTGCGCCCCTCCCCACAGCTGTGTGTGACTTTTCCCCAGTCCCCCTGTCACCTACGGCGGTGTGTTACATTCCCCCAGCTACCTCCATGACACAGCCCTCTGTGAGCCCGGGCCGCACCCCCCCAGCCCAGCTACCCCAGATGGGAGAGGAGAGGACACTGTCTGCAGTGAGGGAGATATGGGGGAGGAACTGTGTTGGTCTTGACCCTGAGCAGCAGGAACGGTTGTGGCAGTTGCTGTTTGAATTCAGGAGACAGCTTTGCGTTGAGTGAGGAAGAGGTGGGTCAGACTCTTCTGGTGCAGCATGAGATCGACACAGGTGATGCTCGACCCATCAAGATGCGTCCCCGCCGTATCCCGCTGGCACGCCAGGAGGCGGCAGACAAGGCTGTGTTGGAGATGCAGCGGGCAGACTTCATTGAGCCCTCAGACAGCCCCTGGGCGGCGCCAGTCATCATGGTTCCGAAGAAGGGGCAAGCTGAGGTTCTGTGCGGACTACAGGCGGCTGAATGAGGTAACCAGGAAGGACTCATACCCCATACCACGTATCGATGAGTCGCTGGACCTGGTTAGGGGTCCTCCTGGTTCTCCTCACTAGACCTCCGCAGTGGCTACTGGCAGGTGCCCCTCTCCCCAGAGGCCAGAGCCAAAACTGCGTTCTCCACTAACAGAGGACACTGGCAGTTCAAGGTCCTGTGCTTTGGCCTGTGCAACGCTCCAGCTACTTTTGAGCGTTTGATGGACAGGGTGCTGGATGGCATCCCCCGACAGCAGTGTCTGGTATACCTCGATGACATCCTGGCCCATGGCAGCTCCTTCCAGTCAGCCCTGGGGCGCTGCAGCGTGTGCTGGAGAGGGTGGCTGCCGCAGGTCTGAAGCTCCACCCGAGAAGTGCCACTTCATGAGGAGAGAGGTGTCCTTCTTGGGCCACCGAGTGGGGAAGGAGGGATCAGCACCATGGAGGACAAGGTAGGGGCTGTCAGAGACTGGCCCACCCCACCGACCAGCGTCAGCTGAAGAGCTTCCTGGGCCTGGCCTCGTACTACAGGAGGTTTGTACGGGGCTTCTCAAGCATTGCTGCTCCACTGAACCGCCTGCTGCCGAAGGACAAGGCTTTCACTTGGACAGTGGAGTGTGAGGAGGCGTTCAACACCCTCAAACGTGCACTGATCGAGGCCCCCGTGCTTGCCCCCCCTGACCTCACCTTGCCCTTTATCCTGGACACAGACGCGAGCAATGTGGGCATGGGTGGGAGTGCTGGCCCAGGTGGGGCCAGAGGGGAGAGAGTGGTGGCGTACTTCAGCAAAACATTTGACAAACATGAGCGCCGCTACTGTGTCACCCGGCGGGAGCTCTTGGCTGTTGTGGCTTCCGTCAAACACTTCAAGTACTACCTGGGTGGTCTGCCCTTTACTGTAAGGACTGACCACTCTGCTCTCCAGTGGCTCATGTCTTTCAGAGAGCCAGAGGGGCAGGTGGCACGCTGGTTGGAGGAGCTTCAGCCGTATGACTTCACGGTGGTGCACAGGGCAGGGGCACGCCACTCCAACGCCGACGCCATGTCCCGTCGGCCCTGTACTGCAGACGGCTGCCGCCACTGCTGAGACGGAGAGAGGGACGGGAGAGAGAGCTGCGGGCAGAGGAGGGTGTCTGTGCCACAGTGTGTCGAGGCGAGCGGGCCTGTCTGCTGTGAGCTGCAGACTGTCGGCGTGGCTGAATGGCGGCAGCAGCAGGGACGGGACACAGACCTACAGCCAGTGCTACAGTGGGTAGAGGCGCAGGTGAGGCCACCATGGGAAGAGGTGACAGCGCTCTCACTCGCGACCAAAGGGTTGTGGTCGAGGTTTGAGAGACTGCGGCTGGCTGATGGCGTGCTACAGCGGGCATGGAAGGAGTCAGCTACGGGAGAGGAGAAGTGGCAGGTGGTGGTCCCAAAAGCATTGCGGGAGGCTGTGCTCCAGAGTACTCATGGGGGGTGGGGACTGGACACTTTGGGGTCACAAAAACACTGCGCCGTCTCCGTCAGGGCTTCTACTGAGGGCAGCACAAGAGGGATGTGGAGGACTTTTGTCGCCGCTGTGGCAACTGCACAGCGAGAAAGGGCCCCCAGGCCGCTCTCATGCTCAGCTCAACAGTTCCCAGTGGGGGCTCCCATGGAGAGGGTGGGAGTGGATGTAGTTGGGCCGTTCCCACCACAGACAGTGGAAACCGCTGGGTGCTCACGGCCATGGACTATTTCACAAAATGGCCCGAGGCCTATGCTCTGCCTGACCAGGAGGCAGAGACCATCGTCGGCAGCCCTGACAGCGGGGATGTTCAGCAGGTTTGGAGCTGCAGAGTCCATCCACAGCGACCAAGGCAGAAACTTTGAGTCCCGTGTGTTCGCCACCATGTGTGAGAGGCTGGGTATGCACAAGACCCGCACTACTCCTCTCCATCCTCAAAGTGATGGCCTTGTGGAGCGCTTCAACAAAACGCTTGGACAGCAGCTGGCCATCGTCTCTTCCAAACACCAGCGTGACTGGGACAAGCACCTGCCTATGGTCCTCATGGCATGCCGCTCCGCTGTCCAAGACTCCACCTCCTGCACGCCCGCCCTCCTCATGCTGGGGAGAGAGATCCGCACCCCTGCGGAGATGGCGTTTGGTCGGCCCCTGGATAGCCCTCATGTTCCTCCGGGGCCGGAGTATGCCCGGAGACTCCAGGACCGCCTGGAGACAGCCCACACCTTCGCCAGAGAGCAGCTGGTGAATGCAGGTGTGAGGCAGAAAAGGAACTATGACGTGCACACCCGGGGAAGGCACTTTGTGGCTGGGGAGCTGGTCTGGGTCTACAGCCCCCTAAGGGAAAAAGGCAGATGCCCCAAGTTGGACAGTCACTGGGTGGGACCCTGCAGTGTCCTGGAGAGGGTAGGGAGGTTGTGTACCGGGTGCAGCTTCCTCCCAGGGGGAGAAAGGTGGCACTGCACCGGGACAGGTTAGCCCCATACAGAGGGGCCTCTTCTCCCCAAACCCCAGGAACCCCCACAATTCCCCTCTCTGGCAATGACATTCTCCAGGCACCCACCCTCAGGTGCCGCAGACAAGGCTCCAGACAGCCCACTCCCCCTGTCTCCCCCTGTGTCACCGTGTGGTTCCCCAGAACCACGGACTGTATTACCCGTTCCCGCTTCCTTGTCCCCCATATCCCTGCCTTCATCCCCTGGTTCCCAGAGGGGCACTCTGCGACCATCACGGCCCACGCAGGCAAGGAGACCTCCGGGTCGCTTCAGAGACTTTGTTTGTTCCCTCGGGGACGAGGGACTTTGTGGTGGGGGGCTGTGTAGCGACCCGCACAGAACAGCTGTGTGTTATGTGCTAGGCTAGGAGGTGGTTGTGTTGTACTGACCAGTACCCGGTGTTCGCGAGGTCCGACATGTCAATCAACCTGCTATCTGCCAATCACGGGAATGCCTGGAATGTTCTGATGCCGGGCATCCTGGTGGTTGGCGGAGTGGCGTGGAGGGGGTTGGGCATTGGAAGTTAAGACCAGGTTCAGCCTTTGTTCTCTTTCTCTTACATCTGGGCTTCACAAGAGAAGGTCACGGTTGGATTGTGGGTTATCTATTTGGCGTGTGCTACGGCCCAAACAGTAGCCTGTGTAAAGTTGGTTCAATAAACCGTCAATTCGCATAGCTCAGGCCTCTGTCTGGACAATTGTTCATTTATGATCTAGTCAGGTCATTACATATATATTACTCTTACAGAATTTCCACGTGGATGTTGGATATTTAATCAAAGCCTACTAGATGATAAATTGTTTAGAACTAGGACAGAAGAATTTTAAGGGATTAGAAATCTGTGGCTAAAAACTAATGATTCATTTTTTCTTTTGAAATTCACATACAACGCATAAAAACCTTAAGTTACAAAGCATTAACAAGCATTCCAAGGCATCATTCTACACATAGTCAGAGAGAGAGAGAAACAAAGGAAGCATGGCTTGTGCCATGGCCCATAGAAAGATTGTAGGTATCTCAGCGCAGCAAGTCAGCAACATAAAAGATAGCACGATGAACCATGGACATCTGAGTTGTTTGGATTCAAAAACTGAGTTGTTGACCAATAGCATTACTGTAATGTTAACCTCCAATCAGATATCAGACCTTCAGAATGTAACCTATGCTTCTCAGAGGTGAGACAATGGGGGCTGGTGAGATCAACAAGGAGAATGTTGAATTCCTAAGACAACACATAAAAATGTATTGCATACAATTGATAAGAATAGTCACTTCAGAGGCTGGGCTGCCCTACATAATCTTCCCATTAACACAACTGATTCTGGATCAGACTGAAGTGTTTCAAAACCTGAAATCCTCCGTTTTTAGGAGAAAGCTCCAAATCTACCCTAAACTGCAAGTCAAATCAAGACGGTCTGCCTCTACCTAAATCCCAACATTTTGACTGCTTCTGCTTCTGGGACAAGAGTTTCAACACCTAACTGACTAGTTGGTCCTCCTCTGTGAGCCTGCAGGCTGTCTAAAATGTGCAGGATAAAAAATAAATAATTTTTAACCCTTATTTTACCAGGTAAATAGGCTGAGAACACATTCTCATTTACAGCAACAACCTGGGAAATATTTACAGGAGGGGGGGAGAAGAGCCAATTGGAAGCTGGGGATGATTAGGTGAACCATGATGGTATGAGAGCCAGATTTGTAATTTAGCCAGGACACCAGGGTTAACACCCGTACTCTTACAAAAACTGCCATGGGATCTGTAGTGACCACATAGAGTCAGGACACCCGTTTAACGTCCCATCTGAAACACTGTGCCCTACACAGGGCAATGTCCCCAATCACTGCCCTGGGGTATTTTGGATATTTTTTAGACCAGAGGAAAGAGTGCCTCCTACTGGCCCTCCAACACCACATCCAGCAACATCTGGTCTCCCATCCAGGAACTGACCAGGACCAACCCTGCTTAGCTTCAGAAGCAAGGTGGAATGAAGCTGGATTTTCTACACCTAAGTTCCATAAGCACCCGACAGTACACTGTATACCCTTCCCTTTTACACAAGTCACAACAACACTTTGTGAGCTGTTTGGGATCAGCCTCTGTAACTGTCCCAAATGCTGCATTGAGAGTTGTTTTGGTAGTTTGGCTAGCTCGCGCCCTATGGAGCAGCGTGGACTCTCACACCACATCGGTAGGTAGGACTGACTGTGAGTCCATCACGTTATCTGTATCCAAGATAGACAAATCACTTTGGAGACGATGTGTGCTCTGTTCAGATATGACATACAGTAGTCAAATCATTCAGATATGACATACAGTAGTCAAATCATTAAGATATGACATACAGTAGTCAAATCATGAAATGACATACAGTAGTCAAATCATTAAGATATGACCTACAGTAGTCAAATCATTAAGATATGACCTACGGTAGTTAAATCATGTAGATATGACCTACAGTAGTCAAATCATTCAGATATGACCTACGGTAGTCAAATCATGTAGATATGACCTACAGTAGTCAAATCATTCAGATATGACCTACGGTAGTTAAATCATGTAGATACGATCGGCTCAAATCATGTTATTTTTATGTAGGTTTGAAGTTCTGCAAACTGCAACTGCTCTGTTTTGCTCTCTGATGTCCTCTGGGACTTTACAGTCATATTAATCGTGTTTATGGCTAGTTTGCTGCGTTGCAGAATTAACATCTTGGATGTTTAATTATTAATTACAATTATATTGGCAGTAATAAAATAATTTAATCCCATTCCAATTAAATGTAAGACATTTCTCATATTTTATTTGTTCAAATCATCAATACGAGTCGATTGCCATAACTCAGTATCAATTGCTTGCACCGTATCCAGTGTGTTCGTTATATATCAGGAATCTACTGGAATAACCTCCAATTTAGTCCAAACTATACAGAAGATAAATACTTTGTACCTCCAAAGTTATCAATATGAATCACAAGTTCCATAACGCAGATGGATACTTAAAAAGGAAATTACTCGAATGTCCAGCAAACCCACGGCATTTTAGATAATTAGCTACTTTACAACTACTTAGCTTGTTAGATAAGCCTTCCCCTAACCCTAACCTTAACCCTTTTAGATAAGCCTTCCCCTAACCCTAACCCTAACCTTAACCCTATTAGCTAAACTTAACCCTAACCCTAACCTTAACTCTAACCCCTTACCCTAACCCCTAGCCTAGCTAACGTTAGCAAGCTAGCTAATGTTAGCCACCTAGCTAGAATTTGTAACATATCATACTTTATTCAAATTCGTAACATATTGTACGTTTATCAAATTCATAACATATTGTACAAATTGCAATCCGTAACTTATTGTATGAATTGTAATTCGTAACATATGATATGAAATGGATGATGGACATCCACAAATTAATACACAGTTGTAAGAAATGTAACACATCATACTAAATGGAGTGTGTCGGATTTACATACAGAATGATACAAAATGCTCTGAGACCAGGCTGCTCCTATTTTATGTGAGTGACAGTAAGTGAAAGTCAGTGAGCAGAAACAGAGCGGTTCTCAAAGTATAGTCTGAAATAGACACATGATATAGTGGTACACTGATAAACAGGTCCCAAATTCAATGAGAAATGGAGAAAAAAAAGGTGATGTGCCTAATCTGAGAGACACCCCCACCGGGGGAGAAAAACACTGCGATAGGAGTTGCTGATGTTCAAGTGGAAGATCAGGGAGAAAATAAAAGTCTGCCTCTCTTAGTAGTGAAAGTTACTGGTGGCTCCAGCTTACTAGGGAGAAGATGGTTGGAGGAAATTAAATCGAACCTATCACAGCAGAGACGTTTACACTGCAGCAAGTGTTTTCAAAGCAGAGCTAGGGACATTAAAAGGGGTCCAAGCCCACCACTCATGTTACTGTAGATGCTACTCCCAGATTCTATAGGCCCAGATCAGTTCCATATGCAGTCTTCCGTATGAAGTCTAAAGTGGGTATGGAAATTGACAGAGTCTTAAACAGAGGCGATAATTATTCCTGTCAAGTTCTCTGATTGGGTAGTTTCCTCTCTGGAGCAGTACCCCAATATCCAAAGTGGAGGATTTACTTTCAACGTTAACCCGGAGGGCGACAGTTCACAAAACTGGACGAGAGTCACTCATATCAGCAAGTGCTAATGGATAAAGCTTCACAGAAGTACCTGACGATAAAACACCCACAGGGGGATGTTTACCTAGAAAACGCTTACCTTTCAGGGTGTCTTCCACAACTGGCTGTCTTCCAAAGAACCCTGGAGGGAGTTCTGCAGGGCATACCCTCCTAGCTCTACTGCATCAACTGGAGGGAGTTCTGCAGGGCATACCCTCCTAGCTTTACTGCATCAACTGGAGGGAGTTCTGCAGGGCATACCCTCCTAGCTCTACTGCATCAACTGGAGGGAGTTCTGCAGGGCATACCCTCCTAGCTCTACTGCATCAACTGGAGGGAGTTCTGCAGGGCATACCCTCCTAGCTCTACTGCATCAACTGGAGGGAGTTCTTCAGGGCATACCCTCCTAGCTCTACTGCATCAACTGGAGGGAGTTCTGCAGGGCATACCATCCTAGCTCTACTGCATCAACTGTTACAGGAGGACGTGGCCTGGAAATGGTCAGGAAGAGGAGTTATTGCAATCAGCAGAGGTGCTGTTGGACAACTTAGTCGACAGAGACCTCACCTCATCGTATGGTGGGTCGGGCGGTTCTATCACACCAGATGGAGAATGGAGCAGAGACACCTATTGAGTTCACGCCAAGAACGTTGTCGCCAGCGTTACTGCCAGCTGGACAAGGAAGGATTGGCTGTCACTATTCGGAATACAGATATCCCACAAGTACTTATACGAGAGAACATTTACTATTGTGACCGACCATAAGCCTCTAAGCCGGTACCACAAATTGTCACTCCAAGATGTCAATGTCGGGGTGTGCAGCTCAGTGCCTACGAGTACAAGTGCATGAATTTGTCTTAATAGGGAATGTCCCTACAGTGACAGAGTGGATGTCAATTGTTCCGTTTCATTCACACCAATTTAGATTCTGGCTCTTTACTTTTTTAAACAAGATATTCCTTAGTCTTTAATAGAATAAAGTTGGATTTATTTTTACATGTAAAGATTATTTATTTATCTGGAAACATTATGAAAATGTTGGATTCATTAATTAGTGAATCAAAGTCTAATTGGTATCAGCAAAGAGGATGGGAAGTACGGTGGACGACCCAACAACAAGGTTATTGATATAGATTAGGAAAAACAAAAGGTCCAATTATGGAACCCTTGAAGGAGGGGATGAGGAAGATGCAAGATAGTTGTACTTTGAGATAGTTGTACTTTGTTTTTACAGGAAGTGACTTTTCCAAGAGATCTTTCTCTTCCATTTAGCCACATTACAGTACAGTACAAAGTACAATGGCACATTGAAACGCCAGTGCAGGGTAATGCCCTTTCGGATGAACTGCATGTGTATAACAGTAGTGTTCTCACATACACTTCGTAGCTTACTAGCTACTTCCAGACACATAATGAGAGAACACCCCACTCTGACCATTTTACTCAGCTTAGCAGGACAGGTTAGGCTGTTTTCATGTTATCCAGGACGTTGGTGATTGTAATTGTGCTGCTAGCAACAATTTCATTATGCGTTTTTGTCTAAGTTCACTGACACCACTGGCCATATTCAACAGGTGTTGAGCATTCATAAATTCATCAGTTATTCTGTGCTCTGGCATACTCAGACGAGGGTGCTCTGAAATCGGAGTAGATGGCCAAACTGAATTTACGAATGCACCCAAAGTGTGACTTGCAGAGTGAAGTCTTTTGATAGGACATGTAGCTAGCAAGGTAAACAATGAACCATAATCCCAACTCATGATGTTACTACCCTGCAAGAATCTGCAGGTAGCTAAGCAACCATGTTCAATGTTAGCTCGCTAACATTAGGCTACAGCTAGCCAAGGAAATGGCTCTGAGATATGAATAATAACATCATACACGTGACGTTACCTAGCTAGCTAACAATACAATTTAACTTGAAATGAACCGCTTTCTGTCAAAAATTCCAAATGTGTAATATCTGAAAATGTTGCTATCTACACTATCTTACCCATGTACATCATTCATGGATTGACGCGTCTCCTGTTGGGTTGTCCTCAGTTTGAATATGTAATCCGGAGACAGGTGTTTTCTCCATCTCCTTAGCTGTCATACTCGAGTTCCACTGATTGCAAAACTCGGTGCAGTTTTACTACATGATACATAAAAAAAAGCTGTGTTAGACAGGATTACCTAGACACAATGATCAGCTCAAATAGACAGAAGCATGCTACTGTATATGACCAATCCAAATGTATCTCTCGGCATGTCCAGTCCACCCATTATCTCAGCCAATCATGACTAGCGGAAATGTTGCTGACCAACTAGGCTTGTAATTTAACAATTTTATTTCCATTTTGATTTATAAAAAAAACTAAGTTCAACGTCTCTCCTGTGAAGTAGTTACCGCGACATACGCCTAGTTTCCGGGTCATAAATAGCCCTTACACAGCCTGGAGGTGTGGTTTCGGTCTTGTCCTGTTGAAAAACAAATTATTGTACCACTAAGTGCAAACCAGATGGGATGGCGTATCGCTGCAGAATACCGTGGTAGACATGCTGGTAAAGAGTGCCTTGAATTCCAAATAAATCCCTGACAGTGTCACCAGCAAAGCACCCCCACACCATCACACCTCCTCCTCCATGCTTTATGGTGGGAACCACACACGCTTAGATCATCTGTTCAACAACTCTGCATGTCACAATGACACGGCAGATGGAACCAAAAATCTCAAAATTGGACTGATCAGACCAAAGGACACATTTTCACCGGTCTAATGGCCAACGCTCATATTCTCTTATGTATTTTCTAGCGCTTAGTGTGACTTTAATTTGTTTTCAACAGGACAATGACCAGAAACACACCTCCAGGCTGTGTCAGGGCTATTTGAACAGGAAGGAGAGTGATGGAGTGCTGCATCAGATGACCTGGCCTCCACTATCACCCAACCTCAACCTAATTGAGATGGTTTGGGATGAGTTGGACCCCAGAGTGAAGGAAAAGCAGTCAACAAATGCTCAGCATATGTGGGAACTCCTTCCAGACTGTTGGAAAAGCATTCCAGGTGAATCTGGTCGAGAGTATCCCATGAGTGTGGAGAGCTTTCATCAAGGCCAAGGATGGCTATTTTGAAAATCTAAAATATATTTAGAAATGTTTAACACTTTTTTGGTTACTGCATGATTGTGTTATTTCATAGTTTTGATGTCTTCACTATTATTCTACAACGTAGAAAATGGCACAAATAAAGAAAAGCCCTTGAATGAGTAACTGTTACTGGACATATCAGTTGGTCTTGTTGTTTAGTGTTTAACATTACATTTAAATACGTTACTTTTTATTTTATTTTAAACTCTGAAGACTTTTTCTGAAGTGTCTTGTTGGGAGTTTCACAGTACATTGTGTAAAAGCACTCAAATCATTCTTTTTGTAGACTTATTTCCTGGATCAGGTGACCCTTCAGTACAGTAAACTGGACACAAGACATGTTGTGTGGATTCTAATAAACTCTACTTCATAGCTTCTCTGTACTAACTAAGATGGCCCGGTCTCGTTGGATCGTTTCTAAAGTACATAAAATAATAATACGAATAATAATAATAACAATAACGATGAATTGGATTTATATAGCAGCTTTCTATAAAATAATAAGTAATCATACATTTCAAAATGTATTTCTGGGTAAAGGTCACAGTGAATGACTTGACTGAGTAGCAGCGCTTCAAATGTTCTACTGCTTGAATTCGTACACCTCTTACACGATGTCAGCTCAAAAGTATTGCGGAGTTCCTGCACCTGAATGTAAACTTTACCAGCACTCAAAATGAGTAACAGCTCCTATATCTGTCCAAGTAAAGCACTGACACACACACACACACACACACACACACACACACACACACACACACACACACACACACACACACACACACACACACACACACACACACACACACACACACACAATGTACAGTAGAACACACAGCTAGGCCTTAGTGTACAATTATATCTGCACCGTGCTGTGCTGCACTTTGTCTCTAGCGACTGTATGTGACAACGATATTTCAGTGTTAATTAAATAGCAACACAGGATAAAACTAAATCTAGCACAGACTGTTCCGCTAACACTTTCATTAAACCACTTTCATCACAATTGCTTCCCTCCTCCTCTGAACTGGTAATTGATTAGAAAGAAGCATGTGAGTCCCACAGTTGGATAGTTGGAGTTTCACAACTGTCTTTATAACGTATTACATATCAAGTTCAGTTGGGGGAGGGAGGGGTCCTCAATGTTGCACAGTATTTAAATGTTCTCCTTTTAACACGGACGTATGACTTAGTTGGTAGAGCAGGCGCCTGCAAAGCCAAAGGTTGTGGGTTCAATTTCAGTGAGACAATGCATCAAAAGTATAAAAATATATCATGTTACATCATACTGTAAGTCCCTCTGAAAATATATCATGTTACATCATACTGTAAGTCCCTCTGAAAATATATCATGTTACATCATACTGTAAGTCCCTCTGAAAATATATAATGTTACATCATACTGTAAGTCCTCTGAAAAATATAATGTTACATCATACTGTAAGTCCCTCTGAAAAATATATCATGTTACATCATACTGTAAGTCCCTCTGAAAATATATCATGTTACATCATACTGTAAGTCCTCTGAAAATATATCATGTTACATCATACTGTAGGTCCTCTGAAAATATATCATGTTACATTATCATGTAGTAGATGTTTATTGCTTAGTGTATACATTACCATGTAGAAGATGGTTATATTGTATATTAGTTACATTATCCTGTAATATATAGTTATTTCATATTGTATACATTGTCATGTAGAATATCATAATTTAATAGTATATACATTATCATGTAGAAAAGTGTTTATTGAATTTTATATACATTATCATGTAGAAGATGGCTATTGAATATGAAATATATATTTGAACTTTCTTGCTGTTGCTAGGGCTGTTTTGACGTCGTAGCCCCTAGCGAGTAACCTTCCAATGTGTGCATTACATAATGTCAAATTAACTAGAAGCTTCAATTAAAAGTTGGACTGACATTCTGCATCCTCTGTTTCCGTGGAGTCTATAGGCACTATAGGTCTATTAAAAGATTCAGTGTTCTGTTGTTTATCTTCCTTTACCACCCCACCTGTGGGAATGAGCTGCGCACACACACACACACACACACACACACGCACGCACATAACGCACGCACACACACACACACACACACACACACTCTCTTCTCTCAGGTGCTCCTCCCCCTCCCTCTCTCTGTTGGTATCTCTCCCCCTCTCTCTGTGTGCTCTCTCCCCCTCTCTCTGTTGTGCTCTCTCCCCCTATCGTCTGTTGTGTCTCCCCCTCCTCCTTGTTGTATGTCCCCCTCCCTCCTCTCTGTTGTGCTCTCTCCCCTCCCTCTCTCTGTTGGCCTCCCCTCTGTTCTCCCCCCCTCTCTCTGTTGCTCTCTTCCCTCTCTGTTGTTATCTCTCCCCCCTCTGTTGTGCTCTCTCCCCCTCTCTCCTCAGTTTCTCCCCCTCCCCCTCTCTCTCTGTTGTGCTCTCTCCCCCTCTCTCTCTGTTGTGCCTCTCCCCCTCTCTGTGCTCTCTCCCCTCTCTCTCTGTGTGTGCTCTCTCCCCCCCTCTCTCTGTTGGGCTCTCTCCCCCCTCTCTCTGTTGTGCCTCTCTCCCTGTTGTGCTCTCTCTGTTGTGCTCTCTCCCCTCTCTCTGTTGTGCTCTCTCCCCTCTCTCTGTTGTGCTGTGCTCCCCCTCTCCTCTCTGTTGTCTCTCCCCCTCTCTCTCTGTTGTGCTCTCTCCCCCCTCTCTCTGTTGTGCTCTCTCCCCTCTCTCTCTGTTGTGCTCTCTCCCCTCTCTCTCTGTTGTGCTCTCTCCCCTCTCTCTCTGTTGTGCTCTCTCCCCCCTCTCTGTTGTGCTCTCCCCCCTCTCTCTCTGTTGTGCTCTCCCCTCTCTCTCTCCCTCTCTCTCTGTTGTGCTCTCTCCCCCTCTCTCTCTGTTGTGCTCTCTCCCCCTCCCTCTCTGTTGTGCTCTCTCCCCCCTCTCTCTCTGTTGTGCTCTCTCCCTCCCTCTCTGTTGTGCTCTCTCCCCCCTCTCTCTCTGTTGTGCTCTCTCCCCTCTCTCTCTGTTGTGCTCTCCCCCTCTCTCTCTGCTCTCTCCCCTCCCTCTCTGTTGTGCTCTCTCCCCCTCCTCTCTGTTGTGCTCTCTCCCCCTCCCTCTCTGTTGTGCTCTCTCCCCCTCTCTCTGTTGTGCTCCCCTCTCTCCCTCTCTTCTCTGTTGTGCTCTCTCCCCCTCTCTCTCTGTTGTGCTCTCTCCCTCCCTCTCTCTGTTGTGCTCTCTCCCCCTCTCTCTGTTGTGCTCTCTCCCCCCTCTCTGTTGTGCCTCTCCCCCTCTCTCTGTTGTGCTCTTCCCTCCTCTCTGTTGTGCCTCTCCCCTCCCTCTCTCTGTTGTGCTCTCTCCCCTCCTCTCTCTGTTGTGCTCTCTCCCCTCTCTCTGTTGTGCTCTCTCCCCCCTCTCTCTGTTGTGCTCTCTCCCTCTCTCTCTGTTGTGCCTCTCCCCCTCCCTCTCTCTGTTGTGCTCTCTCCCTCCTCTCTCTCTCTCCCTCTCTCTGTTGTGCTCTCTCTCTGTTGTGCCTCTCCTCCCTCTCTGTTGTGCTCTCTCCCCCTCTCTCTGTTGTGCTCTCTCCCCCTCCCTCCCCCTCTCTGTTGTGCTCTCTCCCCCTCTCTCCCCCCTCTCCCCCCCTCTCTGTTGTGCTCTCTCCCCCTCCCCACACACAGAGAGACAGAGAGAGATTGAGCCAGACTTTAAACTTTTGCCGTTTTTTTCTTCAAACGCCAACATGGTCAAATCTGAAGTCACGTTGTCAAAACTCTTCCCGCAAACAGAAGTAGATGCGAACCGAACTCTGAATCATTTTTTCATTTCACACAAAATGTGTTCCATGTCGACATTCTCCGAAATCCATCAACGATTTTCTCATTCGTGCTCCACCACCTGCTAAACTATACATTTACAACACACGTCCAATCTGTAGTCACACTTTCAAAACTCTAAACACATCTAGCACAACATCCGTCTGTTGTTGACCATACAATTAAAATAATTCATGTTGTTTTCGCAGAATATGCAGTCAATTAACACATTTCTAAAATGCATACATTATCTTTACAGATAAGCTTACCCAACACCAAAATGATGGATCTTTCTTTCACAGCAGAGACAGATAAAACATTATGTCTGGACCAGGCAGAGGAGTAGCTGGACCAGGCAGAGGAGTAGTTGACCAGGACCAAGGACAAGGAGATGTAGGGGGACAGCAGTAAGAATGTGTGGTGGTGTTCAAAAGAGAGTGAGAGCTGTTGTCACTGATGAAATTAGAGCCAGCGTCATAGACCATGTGATAAACCATGATCTATCACTGAGAGAGGCTGCTGAAAGAGTCAGCCGTGGGCCTCCATTATCCTTAATTGTCAACAAACCAACAGGTAAGTAATGCGTTTCACAAGGGCTTCTTCTATCATTACTGTTGCTATGTCCCACAGTAACTGTAGGCCACCAGTCCCAATGCAAATACATATGTTGTATTTTTGTTCCTCTAAAGGACTAACGTCTTCCTCTCTCTGGGGCGGGAGAGGAAAGATCCTCAGTGAAGACCAAGAACATGCCATTGTAGGATTGATCATTGCTGGCAATCCAATAAAAACTGAGATAAATTCAGACCAGAATTGTAGAGGACAACCTGGTATTACACAGTGTGGAAAGCATCAGCCTGACTACCATTGGCTCGACTCTGACCAATCACAGAGTTGGAATGAAACAGTTGTACACGGTTCCTTTGAAAAGAACAGTAAGCGGGTCGGGGGAACTCCAGCACCAATATATCCAGGCATTTTACTGCAGAAATTCTGTCACTTACTATTTTTTTCTATTGTTCATTTTATAAAGTAAAGATGACTCATTCACTTTTAGATAGTATGTTGCCAAAAATGCACACATTCAACAATCCCAAAAATGTAGTGATTTACAGTAAAATGTAGAGTGGTTTACATTAAATGTAAATGCAGTGGATTACAGTAAAAAGAGTGGTTTACAAATGTAGAGTACAAAATGTAGAGTGGTTTACAGTCAAATGTAATGGATTACAGTAAAATGTAGAGTGGTTTAGTGGTTTAAGTAAAATGTAGAGTGGTTTACAGTAAAATGTAGAGTGGTTTACAGTCAAATGTAATGGTTTACAGTAAAAGAGTGTAAAGAGTGGTTTACAGTAAAATGTAGAGTGGTTTACAGTCAAATGTAGAGTGGTTTACAGTCAAATGTAATGTAGAGTGGTTTAGTCAAATGTAGAGTGGTTTACAGTAAATGTAGAGTGGTTTACAGTGGTTTACAAAAATGTAGAGTGGTTTACAGTTTACAAATGTAATGGATTACAATAAAATGTAGAGTGGTTTACAGTAAATGTAGAGTGGATTACAGTAAAATGTAGAGGGTTTACAATGGTAAAATGTAGAGTGGTTTACAGTAAAATGTAGAGTGGTTTACAATAATAAATGTAGAGTGGTTTACAGTGGTAAAATGTAGAGTGGTTTACAGTCAAATGTAGAGTGGTTTTACAGTCAAATGTAGAGTCAAATGTAATGGATTACAGTTTAAAATGTAGAGTGGTTTACAGTAAAATGTAGAGTGGTTTACAGTAAAATGTAGACAGTGGTTTACAATAAAAGGAAAGTCAATTATAATAAAACAATGGATTTCATATTGTCTATTGTCTGCAGGTAGAACTGAAACATGACAAGTAATGTTGTCAACTGTTAGTATTTTGACAGTCGTGCTATGAGTGACTATTTACGTTCCTCTTGGATAGAAAATATACGCTAGTGTTTTGACAGAATGATTCGATATTGAGTCGGGTTTGCCATGTTTTGATAGAGTTAGTGTATGTAGAGAAAGTTTTTTTTTCTTCATTTTGAAATGTAGAGTTGGTATTTATTAAATGAACAAAATGTGGTTTTAAGCAGAAAATGAACTAAATATATATAAATATAGGTAAGTGGATGTTAGCAATTGTAAAAACTAGTCATCATTCCAAACTAAGCTGACTGAAAGCTGAAACCCAAGTGTCCTGTTTTTAGTCTTGTTACTAAACAGACAATTTCAGCTGAAAGCTGAAACCCAAGTGTCCTGTTTTTAGTCTTGTTACCAAACAGACAATTTCAGCTGAAAGCTGAAACCCAAGTGTCCTGTTTTTAGTCTTGTTACCAAACAGACAATTTCAGCTGAAAGCTGAAACCCAAGTGTCCTGTTTTTAGTATTGTTACCAAACAGACAATTTCAGCTGAAAGCTGAAACCCAAGTGTCCTGTTTTTAGTCTTGTTACCAAACAGACAAAAAAGGACGGCTTCGGGATTGATTTAGTTTGGAAACACGGACAAGGAAGACAGGTTGGTGGGGAAAGAAGAGTGGCAGGGAGAGGCAGAATGTGGAGGACAAAGGAGAGGAAGACCAAGAGAAGTGGTCTCTGATGAGATGAGGGCCACAATTATTGACCATGTTGTAAACCATGGTGTCTCTGATGAGATGAGGGACATAATTACTGACCATTGTAAACCATGGTGTCTCTGATGAGATGAGGGACATAATTACTGACCATTGTAAACCATGGTGTCTCTGATGAGATGAGGGACATAATTACTGACCATTGTAAAAACCATGGTGTCTCTGATGAGATTAGGCACATAATTACTGACCATTGTAAACCATGGTGTCTCTGATGAGACGAGGGACATAATTACTGACCATTGTAAACCATGGTGTCTCAGATGAGATGAGGGACATAATTACTGACCATTGTAAACCATGGTGTCTCAGATGAGACGAGGGACATAATTACTGACCATTGTAAACCATGGTGTCTCTGATGAGATGAGGGACATAATTACCGACCATTGTAAACCATGGTGTCTCAGATGAGACGAGGGACATAATTACTGACCATTGTAAACCATGGTGTCTCAGATGAGACGAGGGACATAATTACTGACCATTGTAAACCATGGTGTCTCAGATGAGATGAGGGACATAATCACTGACCATTGTAAACCATGGTGTCTCTGATGAGATGAGGGACATAATTACTGACCATTGTAAACCATGGTGTCTCAGAGAGGCTGGTTTAAGGCTGCAACCAACCAGCGTTTAACAGTTGCATCAATAGTACAAATTTTCTGGCCAAAACAACAGGTGAGATGTGCTTCCTTCCAATGATAATTGAACTACATATTACAGTACAATACAGTATATATATTTTTTTACATGTACTGACATTTGGAAATATATCGATTGTTTCGTGTTTTTCAGTAGGATCCAAAGGTTGCAGAACATTATCAGATCCGCATTAAATTGCCATGGTAATTGGCAACAACGCAATAAAACTGTAGGAAATCCGGGACAGAATGCTGGCAGACTATCCCTTTTGGAAATGTGAATATGGTCAGCACAATGACAATTGCCTAGAGAAACATAAAACAAGGTTGAAGATGAATGTTTGAAAGAACTCCGGTATCAATATGTCCAGGTAAGATGTCTGTTCAATAACCAAACAGGGTTTACATACACAGCTATACAATGTAAATGTATGTAAATTTACTGTAAAACGGTGGATTTATTATATTTGAGAGAGTAGTGGAGATGGAAGCCAGGCAAACTGCCCATACATTCATCGTTGTGGATGAAACTGGATACAACCTGGCAAAAACACTGCAGGGGAAGAAATGTGACTGGACAGAGAGCAACCTTGGCTGTCCAGAGAAGGACTAACATCACAATGTGTACAGCACTGATGAAACTGATTCAACCTGGCAGGGGAAGAAAAGTGATTGGACAGAGAGCAACCTTGGCTGTCCAGAGAAGGGCTAACATCACAATGTGTACAGCACTGATGAAACTGGATTCAACCTGGCAGGGGAAGAAATGTGACTGGACAGAGACCAACCTTGGCTGTCCAGAGAAGGGCTAACATCACAATGTGTACAGCACTGCGCAACGATGGTTTGCTGTTACACAAACCACTCATTGGCCCCTACCATACAGAGAGGCTCATTTATTTCCTGGATGACCTGCATAATCGAATTGTGCCAGTGGAGGAGAGAGGGCACAGAAACTCCCCTACCTTCGTTGTTGTGTGGGATAATGTGGCATTCCACCACTCTGCTGCAGTCACAGACTGGTTTTGCACATCCCAGGATGTCAGTACTATTCCTGTCTCCATACTCCCACCCTCCTGAACCCCATAGATGTCAGGATGTCAGTACTATTCCTGTCTCCATACTCCCACCTTCCTGAACCCCATAGATGTCAGGATGTCAGTACTATTCCTGTCTCCATACTCCCACCTTCCTAAACCCCATAGATGTCAGGATGTCAGTACTATTCCTGTCTCCATACTCCCACCTTCCTAAACCCCATAGAGGAGTTTGTCTCGTGGAGGTGGAAGGTTTATGACCACCCTCCACATGACCAGATGTCCTTACTGGATGCTATGAATGTGGGGGGTGGAGACACTTCTCCTGAAGACTGGCAGGGTGTGGAGACACTTCCTGAAGACTGGCAGGGTGTGGAGACACTTCTCCTGAAGACTGGCAGGGTGTGGAGACACTTCTCCTGAAGACTGGCAGGGTGTGGACACTCCCTCCTGAAGACTGCCAGGGTGTAGAGACACTTCCCTGAAGACTGCCAGGGTGTGGAGACACTTCTCCTGAAGACTGCCAGGGTGTGGAGACACTTCTCCTGAAGACTGCCAGGGTGGGAGACACTTCCCTGAAGACTGCCAGGGTGTGGAGACACTTCCCCTGAAGACTGCCAGGGTGTGGAAACACTTCCCCTGAAGACTGCCAGGGTTGGATTAGACATTCCAGAAGATACTTTCCAAGATGCATCGCCAGAGAAGATATAAGATGTGATGTAGATGAGAACTTGTGGCCAAATGCAGGAGAGAGAGAACTAGAACCCTCACAGTACAGTACAGTATGAGTGATTATACAACACATGTTGATGAGAACTAGGTCCTGGTCCTGGTCTTGGACCTGGTTATGGTCATGGTCATGGTCATGGTCCTGGTCATGGTCCTGGTCATGGTCCTGGTCCTGGTCATGGTCCTGGTCATGGTCCTGGTCCTGGACCTGGTCATGGTCCTGTTCATGGTCCTGGTCCTGGTCATGGTCATGGTCCTGGTCATGGACCTGGTCATGGTCCTGGTCATTGTCCTGGTCCTGGTCATGGTCCTTGTTCTGGTCCTGGTCCTGGTCCTGGTCTTGGACCTGGTTATGGTCATGGTCATGGTCATGGTCCTGGTCATGGTCCTGGTCCTGGTCATGGTCCTGGTCATGGTCCTGGTCATGGTCCTGGTCATGGTCCTGGTCATGGTCCTGTTCCTGGTCCTGGTCATGGCCCTGGTCCTGGTCATTGTCCTGGTCCTGGTCCTGGTCATGGTCATGGTCCTGGTCCTGGTCCTGGTCCTGGTCATGCATGTTGGTCATGCAGAAGACTGTGTGAAGAACTTTGAAAAAGTGGCTTCAGTATTGACCGATGCTTGATAGCAATTAAAAACTCTAATACATATATCCTATTGTTACTCTGGGAACATTGTGTGTGTGTGTGTGTGTGTGTGTGTGTGTGTGTGTGTGTGTGTGTGTGTGTGTGTGTGTGTGTGTGTGTGTGTGTGTGTGTATGTGTGTGTGTGTGTCCGCAGAGGTAAACACTTTCTCTGCCTCTTTTATTGACAGAGAAGATGCTGCAGGAGAAATGGATCTGATATCGCCATTCCTCTCTCTCTCGCTCTCCCCTCCCTCTCACCCCTCTCCTCCCTCTCACCCCCTCTCCTCCCTCTCCCTCCCTCTCACCCCCTCTCTCCCTCCCTCTACCTCCCTCTCACCCTCTCCTCCCTCCTCACCCCTCTCACCCCCTCTCCTCCCTCTCACCCCCCTTCCTCCCTCCCTCACACCCCTCTCCCTCCCTCTCCCTCCCTCTCACCCCCTCTCCCTCCCTCTCCCTCCCTCTCCTCCCTCTCACCCCCTCTCCCTCCCTCCCCTCCTCCCTCTCACCCCCTCCCCCTCCCTCTCACCCTCCCTCACCCCCTCCCCTCCCTCCTCACCCCCTCTCACCCCCTCTCCCTCCTCTCACCCCCTCTCCCTCCCCTCCCTCCCTCTCACCCCACCCGCTGGCCCCTTGGATGTACACAGAGAGCTAATATTAATCATATGTATGTAAATCTCACGGCTCAAAGTGGTTACCTTCAACAGTACTTGTATTTGTAAGAAGTGTTGACAAGCTGAATGCACCGAGCTGTCTGTTTAAACTACTAACACACAGCACAGACACCCATCTATACCCTACAAGACACGCCACCAGAGGTCTGTTTAATCTACTAACACACAGCACAGACACCCATCTATACCCTACAAGACACGCCACCAGAGGTCTATTTAATCTACTAACACACAGCACAGACACCCATCTATACCCTACAAGACACGCCACCAGAGGTCTATTTAATCTACTAACACACAGCACAGACACCCATCTATACCCTACAAGACACGCCACCAGAGGTCTATTTAATCTACTAACACACAGCTCATACACCCATCTATAACCTACAAGAAACGCCACCAGAGGTCTATTTAATCTACTAACACACAGCACAGACACCCATCTATACCCTACAAGACACGCCACCAGAGGTCTATTTAATCTACTAACACACAGCACAGACACCCATCTATACCCTACAAGACACGCCACCAGAGGTCTATTTAATCTACTAACACACAGCACAGACACCCATCTATACCCTACAAGACACGCCACCAGAGGTCTATTTAATCTACTAACACACAGCACAGACACCCATCTATACCCTACAAGACACGCCACCAGAGGTCTATTTAATCTACTAACACACAGCACAGACACCCATACATACCCTACAAGACACGCCACCAGAGGTCTATTTAATCTACTAACACACAGCACAGACACCCATCTATACCCTACAAGACACGCCACCAGAGGTCTATTTAATCTACTAACACACAGCTCAGACACCCATCTATACCCTACAAGACACGCCACCAGAGGTCTATTTAATCTACTAACACACAGCTCAGACACCCATCTATACCCTACAAGACACGCCACCAGAGGTCTATTTAATCTACTAACACACAGCACAGACACCCATCTATACCCTACAAGACACGCCACCAGAGGTCTATTTAATCTACTAACACACAGCACAGACACCCATCTATACCCTACAAGACACGCCACCAGAGGTCTATTTAATCTACTAACACACAGCACAGACACCCATCTATACCCTACAAGACACGCCACCAGAGGTCTATTTAATCTACTAACACACAGCACAGACACCCATATATACCCTACAAGACACGCCACCAGAGGTCTATTTAATCTACTAACACACAGCACAGACACCCATCTATACCCTACAAGACACGCCACCAGAGGTCTATTTAAACTAATGACACACACCTCAGACACCCATCTATACCCTACAAGACACGCCACCAGAGGTCTATTTAATCTACTAACACACAGCTCAGACACCCATCTATACCCTACAAGACACGCCACCAGAGGTCTATTTAATCTACTAACACACAGCACAGACACCCATCTATACCCTACAAGACACGCCACCAGAGGTCTATTTAATCTACTAACACAGCACAGACACCCATCTATACCCTACAAGACACGCCACCAGAGGTCTATTTAATCTACTAACACAGAGCACAGACACCCATCTATACCCTACAAGACACGCCACCAGAGGTCTATTTAATCTACTAACACAGCACAGACACCCATCTATACCCTACAAGACACGCCACCAGAGGTCTATTTAATCTACTAACACACAGCACAGACACCCATCTATACCCTACAAGACACGCCACCAGAGGTCTATTTAATCTACTAACACACAGCACAGACACCCATCTATACCCTACAAGACACGCCACCAGAGGTCTATTTAATCTACTAACAACAGCACAGACACCCATCTATACCCTACAAGACACGCCACCAGAGGTCTATTTAATCTACTAACACACAGCACAGACACCCATCTATACCCTACAAGACACGCCACCAGAGGTCTATTTAATCTACTAACACACAGCACAGACACCCATCTATACCTCTACAAGACACGCCACCAGAGGTCTATTTAATCTACTAACACACAGCACAGACACCCATCTATACCCTACAAGACACGCCACCAGAGGTCTATTTAATCTACTAACACACAGCACAGACACCCATCTATACCCTACAAGACACGCCACCAGAGGTCTATTTAATCTACTAACACACAGCACAGACACCCATCTATACCCTACAAGACACGCCACCAGAGGTCTATTTAATCTACTAACACACAGCACAGACACCCATCTATACCCTACAAGACACGCCACCAGAGGTCTATTTAAACTAATGACACACACCTCAGACACCCATACATACCCTACAAGACATGCCACAAGAGGTCTCTTCACAGCTCCCAAGCCCAGAACAGACTTTGGGAGGTGCACAGTACTACATAGAGACATGACTACATGGAACTCTATTCCACAGTACTACATAGAGCCATGACTACATGGAACTCTATTCAACAGTAATACATAGAGCCATGACGACATGGAACTCTATTCCACAGTACTACATAGAGCCATGACAACATTGAACTCTATTCCACAGTACTACATAGAGCCATGACTACATGAAACTCTATTCCACAGTACTACATAGAGCCATGACTACATGGAACTCTATTCCACAGTACTACATAGAGCCATGACTACATGGCACTCTATTCCACAGTACTACATAGAGCCATGACTATAAGGAACTCTATTCCACAGTACTACATAGAGCCATGACTACATGGAACTCTATTCCACAGTACTACATAGAGCCATGACGACATGGAACTCTATTCCACAGTACTACATAGAGCCATGACTACATGGAACTCTATTCCACAGTACTACATAGAGCCATGACGACATGGAACTCTATTCCACAGTACTACTTAGAGCCATGACTACATGGAACTCTATTCCACAGTACTACATAGAGCCATGACTACATGGAACTCTATTCCACAGTACTACATAGAGCCATGACTACATGGAACTCTATTCCACAGTACTACATAGAGCCATGACTACATGGAACTCTATTCCACAGTACTACATAGAGCCAGGACTACATGGAACTCATTCCACAGTACTACATAGAGCCATGACTACATGGAACTCTATTCCACAGTACTACATAGAGCCATGACGACATGGAACTCTATTCCACAGTACTACATAGAGCCATGACTACATGGAACTCTATTCCACAGTACTACATAGAGCCATGACGACATGGAACTCTATTCCACAGTACTACATAGAGCCATGACAACATGGAACTCTATTCCACAGTACTACATAGAGCCATGACTACATGAAACTCTATTCCACAGTACTACATAGAGCCATGACTACATGGAACTCTATTCCACAGTACTACATAGAGCCATGACTACATGGAACTCTATTCCACAGTACTACATAGAGCCATGACTACATGGAACTCTATTCCACAGTACTACATAGAGCCATGACGACATGGAACTCTATTCCACAGTACTACATAGAGCCATGACTACATGGAACTCTATTCCACAGTACTACATAGAGCCATGACTACATGGAACTCTATTCCACAGTACTACATAGAGCCATGACTACATGGAACTCTATTCCACAGTACTACATAGAGCCATGACTACATGGAACTCTATTCCACAGTACTACATAGAGCCATGACGACATGGAACTCTATTCCACAGTACTACTTAGAGCCATGACTACATGGAACTCTATTCCACAGTACTACATAGAGCCATGACTACATGGAACTCTATTCCACAGTACTACATAGAGCCATGACTACATGGAACTCTATTCCACAGTACTACATAGAGCCATGACTACATGGAACTCTATTCCACAGTACTACATAGAGCCAGGACTACATGGAACTCTATTCCACAGTACTACATAGAGCCATGACTACATGGAACTCTATTCCACAGTACTACATAGAGCCATGACGACATGGAACTCTATTCCACAGTACTACATAGAGCCATGACTACATGGAACTCTATTCCACAGTACTACATAGAGCCATGACGACATGGAACTCTATTCCACAGTACTACATAGAGCCATGACAACATGGAACTCTATTCCACAGTACTACATAGAGCCATGACTACATGAAACTCTATTCCACAGTACTACATAGAGCCATGACTACATGGAACTCTATTCCACAGTACTACATAGAGCCATGACTACATGGAACTCTATTCCACAGTACTACATAGAGCCATGACTACATGGAACTCTATTCCACAGTACTACATAGAGCCATGACGACATGGAACTCTATTCCACAGTACTACATAGAGCCATGACTACATGGAACTCTATTCCACAGTACTACATAGAGCCATGACTACATGGAACTCTATTCCACAGTACTACATAGAGCCATGACTACATGGAACTCTATTCCACAGTACTACATAGAGCCATGACTACATGGAACTCTATTCCACAGTACTACATAGAGCCATGACTACATGGAACTCTATTCCACAGTACTACATAGAGCCATGACTACATGTAACTCTATTCCACAGTACTACATAGAGACATGACTACATGGAACTCTATTCCACAGTACTGCATAGAGCCATGACTACATGGAACTCTATTCCACAGTACTACATAGAGCCATGACTACATGGAACTCTATTCCACAGTACTGCATAGAGCCATGATTACATGGAACTCTATTCCACAGTACTACATAGAGCCATGACTACATGGAACTCTATTCCACAGTACTACATAGAGCCATGACTACATGGAACTCTATTCCACAGTACTACATAGAGCCATGACTACATGGAACTCTATTCCATAGTACTACATAGAGCCATGACTACATGGAACTCTATTCCACAGTACTACATAGAGCCATGACTACATGGAACTCTATTCCACAATACTACATAGAGCCATGACTACATGGAACTCTATTCCACAGTACTACATAGAGCCATGACTACATGGAACTCTATTCCACAGTACTACATATAGCCATGACTACATGGAACTCTATTCCACAGTACTACATAGAGCCATGACTACATGGAACTCTATTCCACAGTACTACATAGAGCCAGGACTACATGGAACTCTATTCCACAGTACTACATAGAGCCATGACTACATGGAGCTCTATTCCACAGTACTACATAGAGCCATGACTACATGGAACTCTATTCCACAGTACTACATAGAGCCAGGACTACATGGAACTCTATTCCACAGTACTACATAGAGCCATGACTACATGGAACTCTATTCCACAGTACTACATAGAGCCATGACGACATGGAACTCTATTCCACAGTACTACATAGAGCCATGACTACATGGAACTCTATTCCACAGTACTACATAGAGCCATGACGACATGGAACTCTATTCCACAGTACTACATAGAGCCATGACAACATGGAACTCTATTCCACAGTACTACATAGAGCCATGACTACATGAAACTCTATTCCACAGTACTACATAGAGCCATGACTACATGGAACTCTATTCCACAGTACTACATAGAGCCATGACTACATGGAACTCTATTCCACAGTACTACATAGAGCCATGACTACATGGAACTCTATTCCACAGTACTACATAGAGCCATGACTACATGGAACTCTATTCCACAGTACTACATAGAGCCATGACTACATGGAACTCTATTCCACAGTACTACATAGAGCCATGACTACATGTAACTCTATTCCACAGTACTACATAGAGACATGACTACATGGAACTCTATTCCACAGTACTACATAGAGCCATGACTACATGGAACTCTATTCCACAGTACTACATAGAGCCATGACTACATGGAACTCTATTCCACAGTACTACATAGAGCCATGACTACATGGAACTCTATTCCACAGTACTACATAGAGCCATGACTACATGGAACTCTATTCCACAGTACTACATAGAGCCATGACTACATGTAACTCTATTCCACAGTACTACATAGAGACATGACTACATGGAACTCTATTCCACAGTACTGCATAGAGCCATGACTACATGGAACTCTATTCCACAGTACTACATAGAGCCATGACTACATGGAACTCTATTCCACAGTACTGCATAGAGCCATGATTACATGGAACTCTATTCCACAGTACTACATAGAGCCATGACTACATGGAACTCTATTCCACAGTACTACATAGAGCCATGACTACATGGAACTCTATTCCACAGTACTACATAGAGCCATGACTACATGGAACTCTATTCCATAGTACTACATAGAGCCATGACTACATGGAACTCTATTCCACAGTACTACATAGAGCCATGACTACATGGAACTCTATTCCACAATACTACATAGAGCCATGACTACATGGAACTCTATTCCACAGTACTACATAGAGCCATGACTACATGGAACTCTATTCCACAGTACTACATATAGCCATGACTACATGGAACTCTATTCCACAGTACTACATAGAGCCATGACTACATGGAACTCTATTCCACAGTACTACATAGAGCCAGGACTACATGGAGCTCTATTCCACAGTACTACATAGAGCCATGACTACATGGAACTCTATTCCACAGTACTACATAGAGCCAGGACTACATGGAACTCTATTCCACAGTACTACATAGAGCCATGACTACATGGAACTCTATTCCACAGTACTACATAGAGCCATGACTACATGGAACTCTATTCCACAGTACTACATAGAGCCAGGACTACATGGAACTCTATTCCACAGTACTACATAGAGCCATGACTACATGGAACTCTATTCCACAGTACTACATAGAGCCATGACGACATGGAACTCTATTCCACAGTACTACATAGAGCCATGACTACATGGAACTCTATTCCACAGTACTACATAGAGCCATGACGACATGGAACTCTATTCCACAGTACTACATAGAGCCATGACAACATGGAACTCTATTCCACAGTACTACATAGAGCCATGACTACATGAAACTCTATTCCACAGTACTACATAGAGCCATGACTACATGGAACTCTATTCCACAGTACTACATAGAGCCATGACTACATGGAACTCTATTCCACAGTACTACATAGAGCCATGACTACATGGAACTCTATTCCACAGTACTACATAGAGCCATGACGACATGGAACTCTATTCCACAGTACTACATAGAGCCATGACTACATGGAACTCTATTCCACAGTACTACATAGAGCCATGACTACATGGAACTCTATTCCACAGTACTACATAGAGCCATGACTACATGAAACTCTATTCCACAGTACTACATAGAGCCATGACTACATGGAACTCTATTCCACAGTACTACATAGAGCCATGACTACATGGAACTCTATTCCACAGTACTACATACAGCCATGACTACATGTAACTCTATTCCACAGTACTACATAGAGCCATGACTACATGGAACTCTATTCCACAGTACTGCATAGAGCCATGACTACATGGAACTCTATTCCACAGTACTACATAGAGCCATGACTACATGGAACTCTATTCCACAGTACTGCATAGAGCCATGATTACATGGAACTCTATTCCACAGTACTACATAGAGCCATGACTACATGGAACTCTATTCCACAGTACTACATAGAGCCATGACTACATGGAACTCTATTCCACAGTACTACATAGAGCCATGACTACATGGAACTCTATTCCATAGTACTACATAGAGCCATGACTACATGGAACTCTATTCCACAGTACTACATAGAGCCATGACTACATGGAACTCTATTCCACAATACTACATAGAGCCATGACTACATGGAACTCTATTCCACAGTACTACATAGAGCCATGACTACATGGAACTCTATTCCACAGTACTACATATAGCCATGACTACATGGAACTCTATTCCACAGTACTACATAGAGCCATGACTACATGGAACTCTATTCCACAGTACTACATAGAGCCAGGACTACATGGAACTCTATTCCACAGTACTACATAGAGCCAGGACTACATGGAACTCTATTCCACAGTACTGCATAGAGCCATGACTACATGGAACTCTATTCCACAGTACTACATAGAGCCATGACTACATGGAACTCTATTCCACAGTACTACATAGAGCCATGACTACATGGAACTCTATTCCACAGTACTACATAGAGCCATGACTACATGGAACTCTATTCCACAGTACTACATAGAGCCAGGTCTACATGGAACTCTATTCCACATTAGGTAACTGATGCAGCAGGAGAATCAGATTTTAAACCAGATTAAAATACACCTTATGTAGAATCAGATTTAAATGGAACAGCTAGGACTTATGGAACAGCTGGGACTGTGAAACAACACACAGACACACACACACACAGGAACAGATACACACAGACACACACAGACGCAAACACACATGATAAGACACACACTCTACACACACGTACACATGGATATTGTGTTGTAGATATGTGGTAGTAGAGTAGTGGCCTGAGGGCACACCCTTAATAATGTGTTGTGAAAACGGTTATGAATGTAAGGTAACTGTTGCTGGTTAACGTTGCTGGCCTCCCTGATGAGTCGCTGCTGCCTCGGGGAAGCTCAGAATCATCTAGAATGTCATTGTGTGCTGTTGCGTTAAGAACTAAGGGGAACTAAGGGGACTAGCCTGAACCATGAAAAACAGCTCCAGACCATTACTCCTCCTCCACCAAACTTTACAGTAGCCAATATGCATTCGGGCAGGTAGCGTTCTCCTGGCTTCCGCCAAACCCAGATTTGTCCATCAGACTGCCAGATGGTAAAGTGTGATTCATCTCTCCAGAGAACGTGAGTCCAATGGTGGCGAGCTTTACACCCCTTCAGCCGATGATTGGCATTGAGCATGGTGATCTTAGGCTTGTGTGCGGCTGGTCGGCCTTGGAAACCCATTTCATGAAGCTCCCGACGAACAGTTATTGTTGCTGACGTTGCTTCCAGAGGCAGTTTGGAATTCAGCAGTGAGTGTTACAACAGAGGACATATGATTTTTACACGCTTCAGCACTCGGCGGTCCCATTCTGTGAGCTTGTGTGGCCTACCACTTCGCGTCTGAACCGTTGTTGCTCCTAAACATTTCCACTTCACAATAACACCACTTACAGTTGATCGGGGCAGATCTAGCAGTGCAGAATATTGATGAACTAACTTGTTGGAAAAGGGGCATCTGTTACGTCTTCTCCCACTCCTCCCCTCCGGCTTTCCACACCGCCGGTCTACTAACCACCGGTCCTGGCAACCCATCTTTAAGCAAACCTGGCAACCCTCATTACTCACACCTGGCAACCCTCATTACTTACACCTGGCAACCTTCATTACTCACACCTGGCAACCCTCCTTAGGCACACCTGTCAACCCTCATTACTCACAACTGGCAACCCTCATTACTCACACCGGGCAACCCTCATTACTCACACCTGGCAACCCTCATTACTCACACCTGGCAACCCTCATTACTCACACCTGGCAACCCTCATTACTTACACCTGCAACCCTCATTTTGCACACCTGGCAACCCTCCTTAGGCACACCTGGCAACCCTCATTACTCACACCTCGCAACCCTCATTACTCACACCTGGCAACCTCATTACTTACACCTGGCAACCTCATTACTCAAACCTGGCAACCCTCCTTAGGCACACCTGGCAATCCTCCTTAGGCACACCTGGAAACCCTCCTGAGGCACACCTGGCAACCTCCTTAGGCACACCTGGCAACCCTCCTTAGGCACACCTGGCAACCTCCTTAGGCACACCTGGCAACCCTCCTTAGGGGCACACCTGGCAACCCTCCTTAGGCACACCTGACAACCTTCATTACGCACACCTGGTAACCTTCATTACGCATCACAGAATGGGACCGCCGAGAGCAGCGTGTTAAAATCATCTGTCCTCTGTTGCAACACTCACTACTTAATTCCAAATAACTAGTTTACTGGGACTGTAGAGACCACGAGACTAGCTTACTGGGACTGTAGAGACCATGAGACTAGCTTACTGGGACTGTAGAGACCACGAGACTAGCTTACTGGGACTGTAGAGACCATGAGACTAGTTTACTGGGACTGTAGAGACCATGAGACTAGGTTACTGGGACTGCAGAGACCCTGAGACTAGTTTACTGGGACTGTAGAGACCATGAGACTAGGTTACTGGGACTGCAGAGACCCTGAGACTAGCTTACTGGGACTGTAGAGACCACGAGACTAGCTTACTGGGACTGTAGAGACCACGAGACTAGGTTACTGGGACCGTAGAGACCCTGAGACTAGTTTACTGGGACTGTAGAGACCTTGAGACTAGTTTACTGGGACTGTAGAGACCATGAGACTAGCTTACTGGGACTGTAGAGACCACGGGACTAGGTTACTGGGACTGTAGAGACCCTGAGACTAGTTTACTGGGACTGTAGAGACCATGAGACTAGCTTACTGGGACTGTAGAGACCATGTGACTAGGTTACTGGGACTGTAGAGACCATGAGACTAGGTTACTGGGACTGTAGAGCCCCTGAGACTAGCTTACTGGGACTGTAGAGACCCTGAGACTAGCTTACTGGGACTGCAGGGACCCTGCGACTAGCTTACTGGGACTGTAGAGACCCTGAGACTAGTTTACTGGGACTGTAGAGACCATGAGACTAGCTTACTGGGACTGTAGAGACCCTGAGACTAGGTTACTGGGACTGTAGAGACCCTGAGACTAGCTTACTGGGACTGTAGAGACCCTGAGACTAGCTTACTGGGACTGTAGAGACCATGAGACTAGCTTACTGGGACTGTAGAGACGCTGAAACTAGCTTACTGGGACTGCAGAGACCCTGAAACTAGCTTTCTGGGACTGTAGAGACCATGAGACTAGCTTACTGGGACTGTAGAGACAATGAGACTACCTTACTGGGACTGCAGAGACCCTGGAACTAGCTTTCTGGGACTGTAGAGACCATGAGACTAGCTTACTGGGACTGTAGAGACAATGAGACTACCTTACTGGGACTGCAGAGACCCTGGAACTAGCTTACTGGGAATGTAGAGACCATGAGACTAGCTTACTGGGACTGTAGAGACCCTGAGACTAGCTTACTGGGACTGCAGAGACCCTGTAGAGACCCTAATTGCTTAGTTAAAATATTTACCTTCTTTAATTCTGCTGCACCTAATCTCATGTTGCCAAATTCCAGGTCAAATTGTGGGTAAGGACTGGAAAGACGGGAGAGAGAATTGATGGATTCAGAGAACTGATTAAATTGAGTTTCTATGTTGTCTTTATACCTGTTCAAACAATACCCTCTAGGTGGCAGTATACTTCCTTTCTGTCTGATACTACATTACATGAAACCTCAATGTGTTGTTTGTACCCAATCTACATTTGTAGAAAAACAAATGGATATATGTTAATGTACAGACTGTACAGAGAG
Source organism: Oncorhynchus nerka (assembly GCF_034236695.1). Lineage (NCBI taxonomy): Eukaryota > Metazoa > Chordata > Actinopteri > Salmoniformes > Salmonidae > Oncorhynchus > Oncorhynchus nerka. Next base: position 33,883 of record NW_027039534.1, read on the forward strand.
AAAAAAACTGTTTCAGCAAAGACATTCTATTTATTTATTTAACGAGGCAAGTCAGTTAAGAACAAATTCTTATTTTTAATGACGGCCTAGGAACAGTGGGTTAACTGCCTTGTTCAGGGGCAGAACGACAGATTTTTTTACCTAGTCAGCTCAGGCATTCGATCTTGCAACCTTACGCGCTACTAGTCCAACGCTCTAACCACTAGGCTACGCTGCCACCCCCTACTTCCACCATTTTGAAGTAGTAAACTGGGTGGGACTTTCACATCATTCCATCCAGGTCATCAGGATGGATCAGCCAATGAACTCATGAGCAAACATTCCGTAATTGCAGGTGGCAGTAAATCAACAATATTGGCTTTCATACCTGTTCAAACAACACCTCCTGGAGGCAGTATGCACCCCTCTGTTTGGTAAACTACAAACAACACCTCCTGGAGGCAGTATGCACCTCTCTGTTTGGTAAACTACAAACAACACCTCCTGGAGGCACTATGCACCCTCTCTGTTTGGTAAACTACAAATAACACCTCCTGGAGGCAGTATGCACCTCTCTGTTTGGTAAACTACAAACAACACTCCTGGTGGCAGTATGCACCCTCTCTGTTTGGTAAACTACAAACAACACCCTCCTGGAGGCAGTATGCACCTTTCTGTTTGGTAAACTACAAACAACACCCTCCTGGAGGCACTATGCACCTCTCTGTTTGGTAAAACTACAAACAACACCCTCCTGGTGGCAGTATGCACCCTCTCTGTTTGGTAAACTACAAACAACACCCTCCTGGAGGCAGTATGCACCCTTTCTGTTTGGTAAACTACAAACAACACCTCCTGGAGGCAGTATGCACCCTTTCTGTTTGGTAAACTACAAACAACACCCTCCTGGAGGCAGTATGCACCCCTCTGTTTGGTAAACTACAAACAACACCCTCCTGGAGGCAGTATGCACCCTCTGTTTGGTAAACTACAAACAACACCCTCCTGAGGCAGTATGCACCCTCTCTGTTTGAAACTACAAACAACACCCTCCTGGAGGCACTATGCACCCTTTCTGTTTGGTAAAACTACAAACAACACCCTCCTGGAGGCAGTATGCACCCTCTCTGTTTGGTAAACTGCAAACAACACCTCCTGGAGGCAGTATGCACCCTCTGTTTGCAAACTACAAACATCACCTCCTGGTGGCAGTATGCACCTCTCTGTTTGGTAAACTACAAACAACACCCTCCTGAGGCACTATGCACCCTCTCTGTTTGGTAAACTACAAACAACACCCTCCTGGAGGCAGTATGCACCCTCTCTGTTTGGTAAACTACAAACAACACCCTCCTGGAGGCAGTATGCACCCTCTCTGTTTGGTAAACTGCAAACAACACCCTCCTGGAGGCAGTATGCACCCTCTCTGTTTGGTAAACTACAAACATCACCCTCCTGGTGGCAGTATGCACCCTCTCTGTTTGGTAAACTACAAACAACACCCTCCTGGAGGCAGTATGCACCCTTTCTGTTTGTAAGCAACAAAAACAACAGCAACAACTTATTAACATTAGGAACACCCTGAGATTAGGGGACTGGAACTGTGGAGACCCAGAGCCTTGCTACCACAGTCATTTAACTAAAACATTAAAATGTGTCTGATATCACAGCCGTTTAACTGACAGTACATCAGGTATGTCTATGTCCTGGGATTTTTTTGTTTTTTGTTCATTACAACCTCATTCTAATCACGTTAGCCTACGTTAGCCTACGTTAGCTCGACTGTCCCGCAGGGAAACACCGTTCCCGTTAAATGACTGTTTCAGCAGACACACAGTAATGTTGCAGGTAAATGACTGTGGTATCAGACACACAGTAATGTTACAGGTCAATGACTGTGGTATCAGACACACTGTAATGTTGCAGGTCAATGACTGTGGTAGCAGACACACTGTTGCAGGTCAATGACTGTGGTAGCAGACACCCTGTTGCAGGTCAATGACTGTGGTAGCAGACACAGTGTTGCAGGTCAATGACTGTAATGTGTCTGCTACCACGCTCCTGAAACTCGGGAGCACCAAGTCTAGAACCAGAAACCTCCTTAATAACTTCTACCCCCAAGACATAAGACTGCTGAATAATTAATCAAATGGCCACCAGACTAATTACATTGAACCTCCCCCATTTGTTTTGTACACTGCTGCTATCGCTGTTTATCATCTAAAGTCACTTCACCCCTACCTACATGTACAGATTACCTCAACTAACCTGTACCCCACACACTGACTCTGTACCGTTACCCCTGTATATAGCCTCCACATTGACTCTGTACCGGTACCCCTGTATATAGCCTCCACATTGACTCTGTACCGGCACCCTGTATATAGCCTCCACATTGACTCTGTACCGGTACCCTGTATATAGCTCCACATTGACTCTGTACCGGTACCCTGTATATAGCCTCCACATTGACTCTGTACCGGTACCCCTGTATATAGCTCCACATTGACTCTGTACCGGTACCCTGTATAGCCTCCACATTGACTCTGTACCGGTACCCCTGTATATAGCTCCACATTGACTCTGTACTGATACCCCTGTATATAGCCTCCACATTGACTCTGTACCGGTACCCCTGTATATAGCCTCCACATTGACTCTGTACCGGTATCCCCTGTATATAACCTCCACATTGACTCTGTACCGGTACCCCTGTATATAGCCTCCACATTGACTCTGTACCGTAACACCCTGTATATAGCCTCCACATTGACTCTGTACCGTAACACTCTGTATATAGCCTCCACATTGACTCTGTACCGGTACCCTGTATATAGCCTCCACATTGACTCTGTACCGGTACTCCCTGTATATAGCCTCCACATTGACTCTGTACCGGCACCCCTGTATATAGCCTCCACATTGACTCTGTACCGTAGCTCCCTGTATATAACCTCCACATTGACTCTGTACCGGTACCCTGTATATAGCCTCCACATTGACTCTGTACCTGTACCCCTGTATATAGCCTCCACATTGACTCTGCACCGGCACCCTGTATATAGCCTCCATATTGACTCTGTACCGGTACCCCCTGTATATAGCCTCCACACTGACTCTGTACTGCTACCCCCTGTATATAGCCTCCACATTGACTCTGTACTGGTACCCCCTGTATATAGCCTCCACATTGACTCTGTACCGGTACCCCCTGTTTATAGTCTCCACTTTGACTCTGTACCGTAACACCCTGTATATAGCCTCCACATTGACTCTGTACCGGTACCCCCTGTATATAGCCTCCCCATTGACTCTGTACCGTAATACCCTGTATTTAGTCTCCACATTGACTCTGTACCGTAACACCCTGTATATAGCCTCCACATTGACTCTGTACCGGTACCCCCTGTATATAGCCTCCACATTGACTCTGTACCGTAACACCCTGTATTTAGTCTCCACATTGACTCTGTACCGAACACCCTGTATATAGCCTCCACATTGACTCTGTACCGTAACACCCTGTATATAGCCTCCACATTGACTCTGTACCGTAACACCCTGTATTTAGTCTCCACATTGACTCTGTACCGTAACACCCTGTATATAGCCTCCACATTGACTCTGTACCGTACTACCCTGTATATAGCCTCCACATTGACTCTGTACCGTAATACTCTGTATATTGTAAGAATTTCACTGTATGTGACAAATAACATTTGATTTGATTTGACTGTATGACCGGTTTTGATCTATCAGCCTCAAAGACAGAGGAGAGAGACTGCGTTTGCACAGGTAGCCTTATTATGGGCAAAAGATCTGAATTGAAAAAATATATATGAATTGGGCAAAGCATGAGCGAGTGCATGCATGTGTAGTCTAGTCTGGTTTAATGTCTGTGTGTAGTCTAGCCTGGTTTAATGTCTGTGTGTAGTCTGGTTTAATGTCTGTGTGTAGTCTGGTTTAATGTCTGTGTGTAGTCTGGTTTAATGTCTGTGTGTAGCCTGGTTTAATGTCTGTGTAGCCTGGTGTAATGTCTGTGTGTAGTCTAGTCTGGTTTAATGTCTGTGTGTAGTCTAGTCTGGTTTAATGTCTGTGTGTAGCCTAGTTTAATGTCTGTGTGTAGCCTTGTTTAATGTCTGTGTGTAGTCTGGTTTAATGTCTGTGTGTAGTCTGGTTTAATGTCTGTGTGTAGCCTTGTTTAATGTCTGTGTGTAGTCTAGCCTGGTTTAATGTCTGTGTGTAGTCTGGTTTAATGTCTGTGTGTAGTCTGGTTTAATGTCTGTGTAGCCTGGTTTAATGTCTGTGTGTAGTCTGGTTTAATGTCTGTGTGTAGCCTGGTTTAATGTCTGTGTGTAGCCTGGTTTAATGTCTGTGTGTAGCCTGGTTTAATGTCTGTGTGTAGCCTGGTTTAATGTCTGTGTGTAGTCTGGTTTAATGTCTGTGTGTAGTCTGGCTTAATGTCTGTGTGTAGTCTAGTCTGGTTTAATGTCTGTGTGTAGTCTAGTCTGGTTTAATGTCTGTTTGTAGCCTGGTTTAATGTCTGTGTGTAGTCTGGTTTAATGTCTGTGTGTAGTCTAGTCTGGTTTAATGTCTGTGTGTAGTCTAGTCTGGTTTAATGTCTGTGTGTAGCCTGGTTTAATGTCTGTGTGTAGCCTGGTTTAATGTCTGTGTGTAGCCTGGTTTAATGTCTGTGTGTAGCCTAGTTTAGTGTCTGTGTGTAGTCTAGCCTGGTTTAATGTCTGTGTGTAGCTTGGTTTAATGTCTGTGTGTAGCCTGGTTTAATGTCTGTGTGTAGCCTAGTTTAGTGTCTGTGTGTAGCCTAGTCTGGTTTAATGTCTGTGTGTAGCCTGGTTTAATGTCTGTGTGTAGTCTAGTTTAATGTCTGTGTGTAGCCTGGTTTAATGTATGTGTGTAGTCTAGTTTAATGTCTGTGTGTAGCCTGGTTTAATGTCTGTGTGTAGCCTGGTTTAATGTCTGTGTGTAGTCTGGTTTAATGTCTGTGTGTAGTCTAGTTTAATGTCTGTGTGTAGCCTGGTTTAATGTATGTGTGTAGTCTAGTTTAATGTCTGTGTGTAGCCTGGTTTAATGTCTGTGTGTAGCCTGGTTTAATGTCTGTGTGTAGCCTGGTTTAATGTCTGTGTGTAGCCTGGTTTAATGTCTGTGTGTAGCCTGGTTTAATGTATGTGTGTAGCCTGGTTTAATGTCTGTGTGTAGCCTGGTTTAATGTCTGTGTGTAGCCTGGTTTAATGTCTGTGTGTAGCCTAGTTTAATGTCTGTGTGTAGTCTGTGTGCCATTCCGTTTGCTCCGTTCCGACCGTTATGATGAGCTGTCCACCCCTGTCCCCGACACACTGTGATGAAGCACAAAATAACTGTTGATCACAGTTATCAACATGTGTGTGTGTGTGTGTGTGTGTGTGTGTGTGTGTGTGTGTGTGTGTGTGTGTGTGTGTGTGTGTGTGTGTGTGTGTGTGTGGTCAGTCTACTTCCTTTCAGTGTCAGTGATGTCGTCTCTCTGGCTGCAGGAATCCCGGTCGCTGCAATAGATTTACCGGCAAAGTACACCCCCTCCTCTCTCCTCCCTCCTCCCTCTCCCCCCCTCTCTCTCTCTCTCTGTACCCAGCTCTTAATTACCCTGGCCTATTGATCTCTCAGGGACACGCTGACTGCACAGGAGTTGAATGTGACACACTCTCTCTCTCTCTGGTTCTCCAGGACACGGCAGCAAGAAGCCAGAGTCACACTGTTGTACAGATACACACACACACACACACACACACACACACACACACACACACACACACACACACACACACACACACACACACACACACACACACACACACACACACACACACACACACACACACACACACACTGTTTTACAGATACACAACTCAGCCAGCGACATCACACCAGATAGACTTCAATATTCAACGATTTGTCTAAGTCCCCAGGACGTCGGGATATATCAATACTGTCCACCAGTAGGAGATGCCTCAATACTGTCCACTAGTAGGGAGATGTCTTCAATACTGTCCACCAGTAGGAGATGCCCTCAATACTGTCCACCAGTAGGAGATGCCCTCAATACTGTCCACCAGTAGGGAGATGCCCTCAATACTGTCCACCAGTAGCAGGGAGATGCCCTCAATACTGTCCACCAGTAGGGAGATGCCCTCAATACTGTCCACCAGTAGGAGATGCCTCAATACTGTCCACCAGTAGGGGAGATGCCCTCAATACTGTCCACCAGTAGGGAGATGCCCTCAATACTGTCCACCAGTAGGGAGATGCCCTCAATACTGTCCATCAGTAGGAGATGCCCTCAATACTGTCCACCAGTAGGGAGATGCCCTCAATACTGTCCACCAGTAGGGAGATGCCCTCAATACTGTCCATCAGTAGGAGATGCCCTCAATACTGTCCACCAGTAGGGAGATGCCCTCAATACTGTCCACCAGTAGGGAGATGCCTCAATACTGTCCACTAGTAGGGAGATGCCCTCAATACTGTCCACTAGTAGGAGATGCCCTCAATACTGTTCACCAGTAGGGAGATGCCCTCAATACTGTCCACCAGCAGGGAGATGCCCTCAATACTGTCCACCAGTAGGGAGATGCCCTCAATACTGTCCATCAGTAGGGAGATGCCCTCAATACTGTCCACCAGTAGGGAGATGCCCTCAATACTGTCCACCAGTAGGGAGATGCCCTCAATACTGTCCACTAGTAGGGAGATGCCCTCAATACTGTCCACCAGTAGGGAGATGCCCTCAATACTGTCCACCAGTAGGGAGATGCCCTCAATACTGTCCACCAGTAGGGAGATGCCCTCAATACTGTCCACCAGTAGGGAGATGCCCTCAATACTGTCCACCAGTAGGGAGATGCCCTCAATACTGTCCACCAGTAGGGAGATGTCCTCAATACTGTCCACCAGTAGGGAGATGTCTTCAATACTGTCCACCAGTAGGGAGATGCCCTCAATACTGTCCACCAGTAGGGAGATGCCCTCAATACTGTCCACCAGTAGGGAGATGTCTTCAATACTGTCCACCAGTAGGGAGATGCCCTCAATACTGTCCACTAGTAGGGAGATGTCTTCAATACTGTCCACTAGTAGGGAGATGTCTTCGATACTGTCCACCAGTAGGGAGATGTCTTCGATACTGTCCACTAGTAGGGAGATGTCTTCAATACTGTCCACTAGAAGGGAGATGTCTTCAATACTGTCCACTAGTAGGGAGATGTCTTCAATACTGTCCACCAGGGTGGTGTATATGGGGTATAGATGACAGTGGTAGGGTGATGTATATGGGGTATAGAGGACAGTGGTAGGGTGGTGTATATGGGGTATAGAGGACAGTGGTAGGGTGTATATGGGGTATAGAGGACAGTGGTAGGGTGTATATGGGGTATAGAGGACAGTGGTAGGGGTGTATATGGGGTATAGAGGACAGTGGTAGGGTGGTGTATATGGGGTATAGAGGACAGTGGTAGGGGTGGTGTATATGGGGTATAGAGGACAGTGGTAGGGTGGTGTATATGGGATATAGATGACAGTGGTAGGGTGGTGTATATGGGGTATAGAGGACAGTGGTAGGGTGGTGTATATGCTGGTATAGAGAACAATGGTAGGGTGGTGTATGGGGTATAGCTGGATAGTAGTAGGGTGTATATGGTATAGCTGACAGTAGTAGGTGTATATGGGGTAGAGATGACAGTGGTAGGGTGTGTATATGGGGCATAGAGGACAGTGGTAGGGTGGTGTATATGGGGTATAGAGGACAGTGGTAGGGTGGTGTATATGGGGTATAGAGGACAGTGGTAGGGTGTATATGGGGTATAGAGGACAGTGGTAGGTGGTGTATATGGGGTATAGAGGACAGTGGTAGGGTGGTGTATATGGGGTATAGAGGACAGTGGTAGGTGGTGTATATGGGGTATAGAGGACAGTGGTCGGGTGTATATGGGGTATAGAGGACAGTGGTCGGTGTATATGGGGTATAGAGGACAGTGGTAGGGTGGTATATATGGGTATAGAGGACAGTGGTAGGGTGGTGCATCGGGTATAGAGGACAGTGGTAGGGTGGTGTATATGGGGTATAGAGGACAGTGGTAGGGTGGTGTGTATGGGGGTGTAGAGGACAGTGGTAGGTGTGGTGTGTATGGGGTATAGAGGACAGTGGTAGGGTGTATATGGGGCATAGAGAGGACAGTGGTAGGGCGGGTGTATATGGGGTATAGAGGACAGTGGTAGGGTGGTGTATATGGGATATAGATGACAGTGGTAGGGTGGTGCATATGGGGTATAGAGGACAGTGGTAGGGTGGTGTATATGGGGTATAGAGGACAGTGGTAGGGTGGTGTATATGGGGTATAGAGGACAGTGGTAGGGTGGTGTATATGGGGTATAGAGGACAGTAGTAGGGTGGTGTATATGGGGTATAGAGGACAGTGGTAGGGTGGTGTATATGGGGTATAGAGGACAGTAGTAGGGTGGTGTATATGGGGTATAGAGGACAGTGGTAGGGTGGTGTATATGGGGTATAGAGGACAGTCAGTAGGGTGTATATGGGGTATAGAGGACAGTGGTAGGGTGGGTATATGGGGTATAGAGGACAGTGGTCGTGGTGTATATGGGGTATAGAGGACAGTGGTAGGGTGGTGTATATGGGGTATAGAGGACAGTGGTAGGGTGGTATATCGGGTATAGAGGACAGTGGTAGGGTGGTGTATATGGGGTATAGAGGACAGTGGTAGGGTGGTGTGTATGGGGTATAGAGGACAGTGGTAGGTGTGGTGTGTATGGGGTATAGAGGACAGTGGTAGGGTGGTGTATGGGGTATAGAGGACAGTGGTCGGGTGTATATGGGGTATAGAGGACAGTGGTCGGGTGTATATGGGGTATAGAGGACAGTGGTAGGGTGGTGTATATGGGGTATAGAGGACAGTGGTAGGTGTGGTGTGTATGGGGTATAGAGGACAGTGGTAGGGTGGTGTATATGGGGTATAGAGGACAGTGGTAGGGTGGTGTATATGGGGTATAGAGGACAGTGGTAGGTGTATGGGGTATAGAGGACAGTGGTAGGGGTGGTATATGGGGTATAGAGGACAGTGGTAGGGTGTGTATGGCGTATAGAGGACAGTGGTAGGGTGGTGTATATGGGGTATAGAGGACAGTGGTAGGATAGTGTATATGGGGTATAGAGGACAGTGGTAGGGTGGGGTATATGCGGTATAGAGGACAGTGGTAGGGTGGTGTATGGGGTATAGAGGACAGTGGTAGGGTGTATATGGGGTATAGAGGACAGTGGTAGGGTGGTGTATATGGGGTATAGAGGACAGTGGTAGGGTGGTGTATATGGGGTATAGAGGACAGTGGTAGGGTGGTGTATATGGGGTATAGAGGACAGTGGTAGGGTGGTGTATATGGGGTATAGAGGACAGTGGTAGGGTGTATATGGGGTATAGAGGACAGTGGTAGGGTGGTGTATATGGGGTATAGAGGACAGTGGTAGGGGGTGTATATGGGGTATAGAGGACAGTGGTAGGGTGGGTGTATATGGGGTATAGAGGACAGTGGTAGGGTGTATAGGGGTATAGAGGACAGTGGTAGGGTGTATATGGGGTATAGAGGACAGTGGTAGGGTGGTGTATATGGGGTATAGAGGACAGTGGTAGGGTGTGTATATAGAGGACAGTGGTAGGTGGTGTATATGGGGTATAGAGGACAGTGGTAGGGTGGTGTATATGGGGTATAGAGGACAGTGGTAGGTGTGGTGTATATGGGGTATAGAGGACAGTGGTAGGGTGGTGTATGGGGTATAGAGGACAGTGGTCGGGTGTATATGGGGTATAGAGGACAGTGGTAGGGGGTGTATATGGGGTATAGAGGACAGTGGTAGGGTGGTGTATATGGGGTATAGAGGACAGTGGTAGGGTGGTGTATATGGGGTATAGAGGACAGTGGTAGCGTGGTGTATATGGGGGTATAGAGGACAGTGGTAGGTGTGGTGTATATGGGGTATAGAGGACAGTGGTAGGGTGGTGTATATGGGGGGTATAGAGGACAGTGGTAGGGTGGTGTATATGGGGTATAGAGGACAGTGGTAGGTGGTGTATCGGGTATAGAGGACAGTGGTAGGGTGGTGTATATGGGGTATAGAGGACAGTGGTAGGGTGGTGTGTATGGGGTATAGAGGACAGTGGTAGGTGTGGTGTGTATGTGGGGTATAGAGGACAGTGGTAGGGTGGTGTATGGGTATAGAGGACAGTGGTCGGGTGTATATGGGGTATAGAGGACAGTGGTAGGGTGTATATGGGGTATAGAGGACAGTGGTAGGGTGGTGTATATGGGGTATAGAGGACAGTGGTAGTGGTGTATATTAATAGAGGACAGTGGTAGGATGGTGTATATGGGGTATAGAGGACAGTGGTAGGGTGGTGTATGGGTATAGAGGACAGTGGTAGGGTGGTGTATGGGGTATAGAGGACAGTGGTAGGGGGTGTATATGGGGTATAGAGGACAGTGGTAGGTGTGTATGGGGTATAGAGGACAGTGGTAGGGTGGTGTATATGGGGTATAGAGGACAGTGGTAGGGTGGTGTATATGGGGGTATAGAGGACAGTGGTAGGGTGGTGTATATGGGGTATAGAGGACAGTGGTAGGGTGGTGTATATGGGGTATAGAGGACAGTGGTAGGGTGGTGTATATGGGGTATAGAGGACAGTGGTAGGGTGGTGTATATGGGGTATAGAGGACAGTGGTAGGGTGGTGTATATGGGTATAGAGGACAGTGGTAGGGGTGTATATGGGGTATAGAGGACAGTGGTAGGGTGGTGTATATGGGGTATAGAGGACAGTGGTAGGGTGGTGTATATGGGGTATAGAGGACAGTGGTAGGGTGGTGTGTATGGGGTATAGAGGACAGTGGTAGGTGTGGTGTATATGGGGTATAGAGGACAGTGGTAGGGTGGTGTATGGGGGTATAGAGGACAGTGGTCGGGTGTATGGGGTATGTGGATATAGATGACAGTGGTAGGGTGGTGTATATGGGGTATAGAGGACAGTGGTAGGGGTGGTGTATATGGGGTATAGAGGACAGTGGTAGGGTGGTGTATATGGGGTATAGAGGACAGTGGTAGGGTGGTGTATATGGGGTATAGAGGACAGTGGTAGGGTGGTGTATATGGGGTATAGAGGACAGTGGTAGGGTGGTGTATATGGGGTATAGAGGACAGTGGTCGGGTGTATATGGGGTATAGAGGACAGTGGTAGGGTGGTGTATATGGGGGTATAGAGGACAGTGGTAGGGTGGTGTATATGGGGTATAGAGGACAGTGGTAGGGTGGTGTATATGGGGTATAGAGGACAGTGGTAGGTGGTGTATATGGGGTATAGAGGACAGTGGTAGGGTGGTGTATATGGGGTATAGAGGACAGTGGTAGGGTGGTGTATATGGGGTATAGAGGACAGTGGTAGGGTGGTGTATGGGGTATAGAGGACAGTGGTAGGGGTGGTGTATATGGGGTATAGAGGACAGTGGTAGGGGTGTATATGGGGTATAGAGGACAGTGGTAGGGTGGTGTATATGGGGTATAGAGGACAGTGGTAGGGTGGTGTATGGGGCATAGAGGACAGTGGTAGGATGGTGTGTATGGGGTATAGAGGACAGTGGTAGGGTGGTATATGGGGTATAGAGGACAGTGGTAGGGTGGTGTATATGGGGTATAGAGGACAGTGGTAGGGTGGTGTATATGGGGTATAGAGGACAGTGGTAGGGTGTATATGGGGTATAGAGAGGACAGTGGTAGGGTGGTGTATATGGGGTATAGAGGACAGTGGTAGGGTGGTGTATATGGGGTATAGAGGACAGTGGTAGGGTGGTGTATATGGGGTATAGAGGACAGTGGTAGGGTGGTGTATATGGGGTATAGAGGACAGTGGTAGGGTGGTGTATATGGGGTATAGAGGACAGTGGTCGGGTGTATATGGGGTAGAGGACAGTGGTAGGGGTGGTGTATATGGGGTATAGAGGACAGTGGTAGGGTGTATATGGGGTATAGAGGACAGTGGTAGGGTGGTGTATATGGGGTATAGAGGACAGTGGTAGGGTGTGTATGGGTATAGAGGACAGTGGTAGGGTGTATATGGGGGTATAGAGGACAGTGGTAGGGTGGTGTATATGGGGTATAGAGGACAGTGGTAGGGTGGTGTATATGGGGTATAGAGGACAGTGGTAGGGTGGTGTATGGGGTATAGAGGACAGTGGTGTATATGGGGTATAGAGGACAGTGGTCGGGTGTATATGGGGTATAGTGGTAGGGGTGGTGTATACGGGGGTATAGAGGACAGTGGTAGGGTGGTGTGTATGGGGTATAGAGGACAGTGGTAGGGTGGTGTATATGGGGTATAGAGGACAGTGGTAGGGTGGTGTATATGGGGTATAGAGGACAGTGGTAGGGTGTGTATGGGGTATGAAGTGGTAGGGTGGTGTATATGGGGTATAGAGGACAGTGGTAGGATAGTGTATATGGGTATAGAGGACAGTGGTAGGGTGGGGTATATGGGGTATAGAGGACAGTGGTAGGGTGGTGTATGGGGTATAGAGGACAGTGGTAGGGTGTATATGGGGTATAGAGGACAGTGGTAGGGTGTATATGGGGTATAGAGGACAGTGGTAGGTAGGTGTATATGGGGGTATAGAGGACAGTGGTAGGGTGGTGTATATGGGGTATAGAGGACAGTGGTAGGGTGGTGTATATGGGGTATAGAGGACAGTGGTAGGGTGGTGTATATGGGGTATAGAGGACAGTGGTAGGTGTGGTGTGTATGGGGTATAGAGGACAGTGGTAGGGTGGTGTATATGGGGTATAGAGGACAGTGGTCGGGTGGGTATAGAGGACATAGAATTATAGAGGACAGTGGTAGATATGGGGTATAGAGGACAGTGGCAGGTGTATAGGGGGTATAGAGGACAGTGGTAGGGTGGTGTATATGGGGTATGAGGACAGTAGTAGGGTGGTAGGACAGTGGTAGGGTGGTGTATATGGGGTATAGAGGACAGTGGTAGCGTGGTGTATATGGGGTATAGAGGACAGTGGTCGGGTGTATATGGGGTATAGAGGACAGTGGTGAGTGTATATGGGGTATAGAGGACAGTGGTAGGGTGGTGTATATGGGGTATAGAGGACAGTGGTAGAATTATAGAGGACAGTGGTAGCGGGTATAGAGGACAGTGGTAGGGTGGTGGTATATGGGGTGTAGAGGACAGTGGTAGGATGGTGTATATAGGGTATAGAGGACAGTGGTAGGGTGGTGTATATGGGGTATAGAGGACAGTGGTAGGGTGGTGTATGGGGTGCAGAGGACAGTGGTAGGTGTGGTATATGGGGTATAGGGACAGTGGTAGGGTGGTGTATATGGGGTATAGAGGACAGTGGTAGGGTGAGGACATATGGTGTATATGGATATAGAGGACAGTGGTAGGGGGGGTGGCATATGGGGTATAGAGGACAGTGGTAGGGTGTATATGGGGCATAGAGGACAAGTGGCAGGGCGGTATATGGGGCACAGTGGTAGAATTGTATATGGGGTATAGAGGACAGCAGGGTATGCATATGGGCATAGTGGCAGGGCGGTGCATTGTATATGGGGTATAGAGGACAGTGGTAGATGGTGGTGTATATAGGGTATAGAGGACAGGTGGTAGGGTGGTGTATATGAGGTATAGAGGACAGTGGTCGGGTGTATATGGGGTATAGAGGACAGTGGTAGGGTGGTATATATGGGTATAGAAAGGACAGTGGTAGGGTGTGTATATGGGGTATAGAGGACAGTGGTAGGGGTGGTGTATCGGGTATAGAGGACAGTGGTAGGGTGGTGTATATAGTAGGTATAGAGGACAGTGGTAGGGTGGTAGGGTGTATGGGGTATAGAGGACAGTGGTAGGTGGTGTGTATGGGGTATAGGGACAGTGGCGAGGTGGTATGGGGTATAGAGGACAGTGGTAGGGTGGTGTATATGGGTATAGAGGACAGTGGTACAGTGTATATGGGGGTAGAGGACAGTGGTAGGGTGGGGCATGGGGTATAGAGGACAGTGGTAGGCATGGGGTGCAGCAGAAGTGCATATGGGGGTATAGAGGACACAGGGTGGTGTATATGGGTATAGATACGTGGTGTATATATGGGGTATAGAGACAGTGGTCGGGTGTATATGGGGGTATAGAGGACAGTGGTCGGGTGTATTTAGGGGGGTATAGAGGACAGGGGTGGTAGGGTGGTGTATATGGGGTATAGAGGACAGTGGCAGGGTGGTGTAAAGGGTATAGACAGGACAGTGGTATGGGGGTGGTGTATATGGGGTATAGATGACAGTGGTAGGGTGGTGTGTATGGGGTATAGAGGACAGTGGTATGGGGCATGTGGTGTGGTATGTGGGGTATAGAGGACAGTGGCAGGGTGGTGTATGGGGGTATAGAGGACAGTGGTCAGGTGTATATGCAGGGTATACAGGACAGTGGTAGGGTGGTGTATATGGGGTATAGAGGACAGTGGTAGGGTGGTGTATATGGGGGTATAGAGGACAGTGGTAGGAGTGGTGTATATGGGGTATAGAGGACAGTGGTCGGGTGTATATGGGGTATAGAGGACAGTGGTAGGGTGGTGTATATGGGGTATAGAGGACAGTGGTAGGGGTGGTGTATATGGGATACAGATGACAGTGGTAGGGGGTGGTGTATATAGAGGCAGGGGTATAGAGGACAGTGGTAGTAAGTGGTGTATATGGGGCATAGAGGACAGTGGTAGGGTGTAGGTGTATATGGGGTATAGAGGACAGTGGTAGGGTGGTGTATATGGGGTATAGAGGACAGTGGTAGGGTGGTGTATATGGGGTATAGAGGACAGTGGTAGTGTGGTGTATATGGGGTATAGAGGACAGTGGTAGGGGTGGTGTATATGGGGTATAGAGGACAGTGGTAGCAGGGGTGTATATGGGGTATAGAGGACAGTGGTAGGGTGGTGTATATGGGGTATAGAGGACAGTGGTAGGGTGGTGTATATGGGGTATAGAGGACAGTGGTAGGGTGGTGTATCGGGTATAGAGGACAGTGGTAGGGTGGTGTATATGGGGTATAGAGGATTAGGTAGGGGCATATGGGCATAGGACAGTGGTAGGGTGGTGTATATGGGGTATAGAGGACAGTGGTAGGTGTGGTGCATATGGGTATAGAGGACAGTGGTAGGGGTGGTGTATGGGGTGTATGGGGTATAGAGGACAGTGGTCGGGTGTATATGGGGTATAGAGGACAGTGGTAGGTGTATACAGGTATAGAGACAGTGGTAGGGTGGTGTATATGGGGTATGAGGACAGTGGTAGGTGTGGTGTGTATGGGTATAGAGGACAGTGGTAGGGGTGTATATGGGGCATAGGGGACAGTGGCAGGGTGGCATATGGGGTATAGAGGACAGTGGTAGGGTGTGTATGGGTATAGAGGACAGTGGTAGGGGTGGTGTATATGGGGGTATAGAGGACAGTGGTAGGATAGTGTATATGGGGTATAGGGACAGTGGTAGGGTGGGGTATATGCGGTATAGAGGACAGTGGTAGGGTGGTGTATGGGGTATAGAGGACAGTGGTAGGGTGTATATGGGTATAGAGGACAGTGGTAAGTGTATATGGGGTATAGAGGACAGTAGTAGGGTGTGCATGGGGTATAGAGGACAGCAGTAGGGTGGTGTATATAGGGTATAGAGGACAGTGGTAGGGTGGTGTATATGGGGTATAGAGGACAGTGGTAGGAATGGTGTATATGGGGGTATAGAGGACAGTGGTAGAGGTGGTGTATATGGGGTATAGAGGACAGCAGGGGTGGTGTATATGGGGTATAGAGGACAGTAGTAGGGTGTATATGAATTATAGAGGACAGTGGTAGAATTAGATGACAGCACCAAGGTGTGATATGGGGGCATAGAGGACAGCAGGGTGGCATATGGGGTAATAGAGGACAGGGAAGTAGGGTGTATATAGGTGGTGCACATGGGTATAGAGGACAGTGGTAGGGTGTGTATGGGGTATAGAGGACAGTGGTAGGTGTGGTGTGTATGGGGTATAGAGGACAGTAGTAGGTGTGGTGTATGGGGTATAGAGGACAGTGGTAGGGTGGTGTATGGGGCATAGGAGGACAGTGGTAGGGTGTATATGGGGCATGAGGACAGTGGTAGGGTGGGTGTATATGGGGGTATAGAGGACAGTGGTCGGGTGGTATATGGGGTATAGAGGACAGTGGTAGTGGTATGGGGTATAGGTGTATATGGGGTATAGAGGACAGTGGTCAGTGGCAGGGTGGCATGGGGCATGTATATGTGTATGGTATAGAGGACAGTGGTAGGGTGATAGTGTATATGGGGTATAGAGGACAGTGGTAGGGTGGTGTATATGGTATAGAGGACGGTGGTAGGGTGGTGTGTATGGGTATAGAGGACAGTGGTAGGTGGTGTGTATGGGGTATAGAGGACAGTGGTAGGTGTGGGTGTGTATGGGGTATAGAGGACAGTGGTAGGGTGGTGTATATGTAGGGTATAGAGGACAGTGGTAGGATGGTGTATATGGGGTATAGAGGACAGTGGTAGGTGGTGTATATGCGGTATAGTATAGGATAGAGGACAGTGGTAGGGTGGTGTATATGGGTATAGAGGACAGTGGTAGGGGTGTATATGGGGTATAGAGGACAGTGGTAGGGTGGTGTATATGGGGCACAGATGACAGTAGCTAAGTGTATATGGGGTATAGAGGACAGTGGTATGGGGTGGTGTATATATGGGGTATAGAGGACAGTGGTCGTGGTGTATATGGGGTATAGAGGACAGTGGTAGGTGGTGTATATGGGGTATAGAGGACAGTGGTAGGGTGGGTGTATATGGGGTATAGAGGACAGTAGTAGGGTGGTGCATGGGGCATAGAGGACAGTGGTAGGTGTGGGTGTATGGGGTAATAGAGGACAGTGGTAGGGCGGTATGGGGATAGAGGACAGTGTATATATGGGGTATAGAGGACAGTGGTAGGGTGTATATGGGGTATAGAGGACAGTGGTAGGTGGTGTATATGGGCTAATAGAGGACAGTAGTAGGGTGTATATGGGGTATAGAGGTCAGTGGTAGGGTGTGTATGGGGTATAGAGGACAGTGGTAGGGTGGTGTATATGGGGTATAGAGGACAGTAGTAGGGTGGTATATGGGGGTATAGAGGACAGTGGTAGGGTGGTGTATATGGGGTATAGAGGACAGTGGTAGGGTGGTGTGTATGGGGTATAGAGGACAGTGGTAGGTGTGGTGTATATGGGGTATAGAGGACAGTGGTAGGGTGGTGTATGGGGTATAGAGGACAGTGGTAGGGTGGTGTATATGGGGTATAGAGGACAGTGGTAGGGTGGTGTATATGGGGTATAGAGGACAGTGGTAGGGTGGTGTATATGGGGTATAGAGGACAGTGGTAGGGTGTGTATATGGGGTATAGAGGACAGTGGTAGGGTGTATATGGGTATAGAGGACAGTGGTAGGGGTGTATATGGGGTATAGAGGACAGTAGTAGGGGGTGTATATGGGATATAGAGGACAGTGGGTAGGGTGGTGTATATGGTATAGAGGACAGGGGTGGTGTATATGGGGTATAGATAATATGGTGGTGTATGGGGGTATAGAGGACAGTGGTAGGGTGGTGTATATGGGGTATAGAGGACAGTGGTCGTGGTGTATATGGGGTATAGAGGACAGTGGTCGGGTGTATATGGGGTATATAGAGGACAGTGGTAGGGTGAAGTGTATATAGGGTATAGAGGACAGTGGTAGGGTGGTGTTTATGGGGTATATGGGGTATAGAGGACAGTGGTAGGGTGGTGTATATGGGGCATAGAGGACAGTAGTGTGGGTGGTGTACTCGGTATAGAGGACAGTGGTAGGGTGGTGTATATGGGGTATAGAGGACAGTGGTAGTGGTGTATATGGGGTATAGAGGACAGTGGTAGGTGTGGTGTATATAGGTATATAGGACAGTGGTAGGGTGGTGTATGGGGTATAGAGGACAGTGGTAGGGTGTATATGGGGTATAGAGGACAGTGGTAGGGTGGTGTATATGGGGGTATAGAGGACAGTGGTAGGGTGGTGTATATGGGGTATAGAGGACAGTGGTAGGTGTGGGTGTATATGGGGTATAGAGGACAGTGGTAGGGTGTGGTGTATATGGGGTATAGAGGACAGTGGTGGTGTATAGGGGTGTATGGGGTATAGAGGACAGTGGTAGGGGTGTACATGGGGTGCATAGAGGACAGTGGTAGGGTGGTGTATGGGCTATAGAGGTGGCAGTGCGGGACAGTGGTAGGGTGTGTGTATATGGGGTACAGATGGACAGTGGTAGGGGTGGTGTGTATGGGGTATAGAGGACAGTGGTAGGTGTGGTGTGTATGGGGGTATAGAGGACAGTGGTAGGGTGGTGTATGGGGTATAGAGGACAGTGGTCGGGTGGTGTATATGGGGTATAGAGGGTATAGGGTGGCATAGGGTGACAGTGGTAGGGTGGTGTATGGGGTATAGAGGACAGTGGTAGTGGTGTATGGGGGTATAGAGGACAGTGGTAGGGTGGTGTATATGGGGTATAGGGACAGTGGTAAGTGTATATGGGGTATAGAGGACAGTGGTAGGGTGGTGTATATGGGGTATAGAGGACAGTGGTAGGGTGGTGTATATGGGATATAGATGAGGGCATATGGGGTGGTAGGGTGGTGTATATATATGGGGTATAGAGGACAGTGGTAGATATGGGTATAGGAGGACAGTGTATATGGGGTATAGAGGACAGTGGTAGGGTGGTGTATATGGGGTATAGAGGACAGTGGTAGGGTGGTGTATGGGGTATAGAGGACAGTGGTAGGGTGGTGTAAATGGGGTATAGAGGACAGTGGTAGGGTGGTGTATATAGGGTATAGAGGACAGTGGTAGGGTGGTGTATATGGGCATAGAGGACAGTGGTAGGGTGGTGTATATGGGGTATAGAGGACAGTGGTGGTAGAGATTGGTGTATATGGGGTATAGAGGACAGTGGTAGGGTGGTGTATATGGGATATAGATGACAGTGGTAGGGTGGTGTATATGGGGTATAGAGGACAGTGGTAGGGTAATTGTATATGGGGTATAGAGGACAGTGGTAGGGTGGTGTATATAAGGGTATAGAGGACAGTGGTAGGTGTGGTGTATATGGGGTATAGAGAGGACAGTAGTAGGGTGGTGTATATGGGGTATAGAGGACAGTGGTAGGATAGTATATGTATAGTGGTAGGGGCATATGTATAGAGGACAGTGGTAGGGTGGTGTATATGGGGTATAGAGGACAGTGGTAGGTGTGGTGTATATGGGGTATAGATAGACAGTGGTAGGGTGTATATATGGTATAGAGGACAGTGGTAGGGTGGTGTATATGGGGTATAGAGGACAGTGGTAGGGTGGTGTATGGGGTATAGAGGACAGTGGTAGGGTGGTGTATATGGGGTATAGAGGACAGTGGTAGGGTGTATATGGGGGTATAGAGGACAGTGTAGGGTGGGGTATATGGGGTATAGAGGACAGTGGTAGGTGTGGTGTGTATGGGGTATAGAGGACAGTGGTAGGGTGGTGTATATGGGGTATAGAGGACAGTGGTGGGTGGTGTATATGGGGTATCTAGGGTGTGTATGGGGTATAGAGGACAGTGGTAGGGTGGTGTATATGGGGTATAGAGGACAGTGGTAGGGGTGGTGTATCGGGCATAGAGGACAGTGGTAGGGTGGTGTATATGGGTATAGAGGACAGTGGTAGGATAGTGTATATGGGGTATAGAGGACAGTGGTAGGAATTGTATATGGGGTATAGAGACAGCGGCAGGCGGTGGCGTATGGGGCATAGAGGACAGTGGTAGGGGTGTATACGGGGTATAGAGGATATATGGGTAGGGGTAGTGTATATGGGGGTATAGAGGACAGTGGTAGGGTGGTGTATATGGGGTATAGAGGACGGTGGTCGGGTGTATATGGGGGTATAGAGGCCAGTGGTAGGGTGGTGTATATGGGGTATAGAGGACAGTGGTAGGGTGGTATAGGGTAGATGGGGTATATGGGGGCATAGAGGACAGTGGTAGGGTGGTGTATATGGGGTATAGAGGACAGTGGTAGGGGTGTATATGGGGTATAGAGGACAGTGGTAGGGTGGTGTATATGGGGTATAGAGGACAGTGGTAGGGCGGTGTATATGGGGTATAGAGGACAGTAGTATGGGGGGTGTATATGGGGTATAGAGGACAGTGGTAGGGTGGTGTATATGGGGTATAGAGGACAGTGGTAGGGTGGTGTATATGGGGTATAGAGGACAGTGGTAGGGTGGTGTATATGGGGTATAGAGGACAGTGGTAGGGTGGTGTATATGGGGTATAGAGGACAGTGGACAGGCGGTGTATGGGGTATAGATAGTGGTAGTGGTATATGGGGTATAGAGGACAGTGGTAGGGGTGTATATGGGGTATAGAGGACAGTGGTAGGGTGGTGTATATGGGGGTATAGAGGACAGTGGTAGGGTGGTGTATATGGGGTATAGAGGACAGTGGTAGGGTGGTGTATATGGGGTATAGAGGACAGTGGTTGGGTGTATATGGGGTATAGAGGACAGTGGTAGGGTGGTGTATATGGGGGTATAGAGGACAGTGGTAGGGTGGTGTATATGGGGTATAGAGGACAGTGGTAGGACAGTGGTGGTGTATATGGGGATAGAGGACAGTGGTAGGGTGGTGTATATGGGGTGTAGAGGACAGTAGGTAGGATAGTGTATATGGGGTATAGAGGACAGTGGTAGGGTGGTGTATGGGGTATAGAGGGACAGTGGTCGGTGTATATGGGGGTATAGAGGACAGTGGTCGGTGTATATGGGGCATAGAGGACAGTGGTAGGGTGGTGTATATGGGGTATAGAGGACAGTGGTA
Source organism: Oncorhynchus nerka (assembly GCF_034236695.1). Lineage (NCBI taxonomy): Eukaryota > Metazoa > Chordata > Actinopteri > Salmoniformes > Salmonidae > Oncorhynchus > Oncorhynchus nerka. Next base: position 54,871 of record NW_027039534.1, read on the forward strand.
GGGTGGTGTATGGGGGTAATAGAGGACAGTGGTAGGGTGGTGTATATGGGGTATAGAGGACAGTGGTAGGGTGGTGTATATGGGGTATAGAGGACAGTGGTAGGGTGTGTATATAGAGGACAGTGGTAGGGTGGCACATGGGGCTAGAGGACAGTGGCAGGACAGTGTATATGGGGTATAGAGGACAGTGGTAGGGTGGTGTATAGAGGACAGCAGGGAATGGGGGGCATAGAGGACAGTGGTAGGATATTGTAGATGACATGGGGTATAGAGGACAGTGGTAGGGTGGTATATGGGGTATAGAGGACAGCAGTAGGGGTGGTGTATATGGGGCATAGAGGACAGTGGTAGGGTGTGTATACGGGGTATAGAGGACAGTGGTAGGGTGGTGTATATGGGATATAGAGGACAGTGGAAGGGTTATGTATGGGGTATAGAGGACAGTAGTAGGTGTATATGGGGTATAGAGGACAGTGGTAGGGTGGTGTATGGGGCACAGAGAGAAGTAGGGTGCATAGGGGCACAGATGATCGCGGCAGGGTGTATATGGGGATAGAGGACAGTGGTAGGTGGCATGGGGCATAGAGGACTATGGGGCATAGAGGACAGTGGTAGGGTGGTGTATATGGGGTATAGAGGACAGTGGTAGGGTGGTATATGGGGTATAGAGGACAGTGGTCGGCAGGGTATATGGGGTATAGAGGCACAGTGACCGCGCGGCAGTATATGGGGTGCATACAGGGGCACAGTGGGTGGTGTATTTGGGGTATAGAGGACAGTGGTAGGGTGGTGTATATGGGGGTATAGAGGACAGTGGTAGGGTGGTGTATCGGGTATAGAGGACAGTGGTAGGGGTGTACATATGGGGTATAGGGGACAGTGGTAGGGTGGTGTATATGGGGTATAGAGGACAGTGGTAGTGTGGTGTGTATGGGGTATAGAGGACAGTGGTAGGGTGGTGTTTATGGGGTATAGAGGACAGCAGTGTGTATATGGGGCATAGAGGACAGTGGTATATGGGGTATAGAGGACAGTGGTAGGGGTGGTGTATATGGGGTATAGAGGACAGTGGCAGGGTAGGTGTATATGGGGTATAGAGGACAGTGGTAGGTGGTGTATATGGGGTATAGAGGACAGTGGTAGGGTGGTGTATATGGGGCATAGAGGACAGTGGTAGGGTGGTGGATATAGATGATTGCGGCAGGGTGGTGCATATGGGGCATAGAGGACAGTAGTAGGGTGTATATGGGGATATAGATGACAGTGGTATATGGGGTATAGAGGACAGTGGTAGGATATGTATATGGGGTATAGAGGACAGTGGTAGGCGGTGTATATGGGTATGGAGAGGACAGTGGTAGGGTGGTGTATATGGGGTATAGAGGACAGTGGCGCAAGGTGTATATGGGGTATATAGAGGACAGTGGCTGGGCATAGGGTGTATATAGCAGGGGTATAGAGGACAGTGGTAGGGTGGTGCATATGGGGTATAGGGACAGTGGTAGGGGTGGTGTATGTCAAGTGGTAGATGGGCATAGGGTGGTGTATGGGGTACAGAGGACAGTGGTAGGGGTGGGTGTGGGGTATAGCAGGGTATGGGGCACAGAGGACAGTGGTAGGGTGGTGTATATGGGGTATAGAGGACAGTAGTAGGGCGGGTGTATGGGGGTATAGAGGACAGTGGCAGGCGGTGCATATGGGGGCATAGAGGACAGTGGTAGGGTGGGGTGTAGATGGGGTACCCGGGCATTACGGGGCACAGAGGACAGTGGCAGGGTGTATATGGGGTATAGAGAGGACAGTGGCAGGGTGGTGTATATGGGGTACAGAGGACAGTGGTAGGGTGGTGTATATGGGGCATAGAGGAGATGGACAGGGTGGTATGGGGTACAGATATCGCGTGGTGTACATGGGGCATAGATAGCGGCAGGGGGGTATATGGGGGACAGTGGTAGGAATTGTATATGGGGTATAGAGGACAGGGTGGCATATGGGGCACAGATGTGGTGCATATGGGGTATAGAGGACAGTGGTAGGGTGGTATATAGGATATAGATGACAGTGGTAGGGCGGCGCATATGGGGGCATTAGATGACAGTGGTAGGAGTGGTGTATATGGGGTATAGGGGACAGTAGTAGGGTGGTGTATATGGGGTATAGAGGACAGTGGTAGGGTGGTGTATATGGGTATAGAGGACAGCAGAGGGTGGTGTATATGGGGTATAGAGGACAGTGGTAGAGGTGGTGCATAATGGGCATAGAGGACAGTGAAGGGTGGCGTGTATGGGGTATAGAGGACAGTGGTAGGGGTGTGTATATACGGGGTATAGATGACAGTGGTAGGGCGGCATGTATAGAGACAGTAGCATACGGGGCATATAGATGACAGTATAGGGTGGCAGGTATGGGGTATAGAGACAGTGGTAGGTGCGGTGTATATATAGATGGACAGTGGTAGGGCGGTGTATGTGGGGCACAGAGGACAGTATATATATGGGGTATAGAGGACAGTGGTAGGCAGGGTGGTGTATATGGGGGTATAGAGGACAGTGGCAGGGCGGTGTATATAGGGTATAGAGGACAGTGGTAGGGTGGTGTATATGGGGTATAGAGGACAGTGGTAGGGTGGTATATGGGTATAGATGGACAGCGGGTAGCACAGATGACCAGTGGCAGGTGTGCATATGGACATAGACGACAGTGGTAGGGTGGTGTGTATGGGGTATAGATGACAGTGGTAGCAGGGGGGTGCATATGGGGCATAGAGGACAGCGGCAGGGTGGTGCATATGGGGGGTATAGATGACAGTGGCAGGGTGTATATGGGGTATAGATGACAGTGGTAGGGTGGTGTATGGGGTATAGAGGACAGTGGCAGGGTGGTGTATACGGGGTATAGAGGACAGTGGTAGGGTGGTGTATATGGGGTATAGAGGACAGTAGTAGGGTGGTGTATATGGGGTATAGAGGACAGTGGTAGGGTGGTGTATATGGGGTATAGAGGACAGTGGTAGGGTGGTGTATATGGGATATAGATGACAGTGGTAGGGTGGTGTATATGGGGTATAGAGGACAGAGGACAGTGGTAGGGTGGTGTATATGGGGGTATAGAGGACAGTGGTAGGGTGGTGTATATGGGGTATAGAGGACAGTGGTAGGGTGGTGTATATGGGGTATAGAGGACAGTAGTAGGGTGGTGTATATGGGGTATAGAGGACAGTGGTAGGGTGGTGTATATGGGGTATAGAGGACAGTGGTAGGGTGTATATGGGTATAGAGGACAGTGGTAGGGTGGTGTATATGGGGTACATAGAGGACAGTGGTAGGGTGGTGTATGGGGTATAGAGGACAGTGGTAGGGTGGTGCATATGGGGTATAGAGGACAGTGGTAGGGTGGTGTGTATGGGGTATAGAGGACAGTGGTAGGTGTGGGTGTGGGGCACAGATGACCGCGGCAGGGGTATAGAGGTCAGTGGTAGTGGGGTGTATGGGGTATAGAGGACAGTGGTCGGGTGTATGATAGCAGCAGGGGTTATATGGGGCAAGAGGACAGTGGTAGGGGGTGTATATGGGGTATAGAGGACAGTGGTAGGTGGTGTATACGGGGTATAGAGGACAGTGGTAGGGTGGTGTATATGGGGTAATAGAGGACAGTAGGTGTAGCATATGGGGCATAGAGGACAGCAGTAGGGTATAGAGGTCAGTGGGGGTAATAGTGACAGTGGTAGTGGTGGGCTAATAGAGGACAGTAGTTGGGTGTATATGGGGTATAGAGGACAGTGGTAGGGTGGTGCATAGGGTATAGAGGACAGCAGTAGGGTGTATATGGGTATGCCAGAGGACAGTGGTAGGGCGGTATATGGGGCATAGAGGACAGTGGTAGGGTGGTGTATATGGGGTATAGAGGACAGTGGTAGGGTGGTGTATATGGGGTATAGAGGACAGTGGTAGGGTGGTGTATATGGGGATATAGAGGACAGTGGAAGGGTTGCATATGGGGCATAGAGGACAGTGGTAGGGTGTGTATATGGGGTATAGAGGACAGTGGTAGGGTGGTGTATATGGGGTATAGAGGACAGTGGTGGTATATGGGGTGATGGTGTAGGCGGCGCATATGGGGTATAGAGGACAGTGGTAGGGTGGTGTATGGGGTATAGAGGACAGTGGTAGGGTGTATATGGGGTATAGAGACAGTGGTAGGTGTGTATGGGGTATAGAGGACAGTGGCAGGTGTGGTATATGGGGTATAGAGGACAGTGGTAGGGCGGTGTATGGGGGTATAGAGGACAGTGGCATATGGGGACAGATGACAGTGGTGTATATGGGGTATAGAGGACAGTGGTAGGGCGGTGTATACGGGGTATAGAGGACAGTGGTAGGGCGGTGTATACGGGGTATAGAGGACAGTGGTAGGGGGTGTATATGGGGTATAGAGGACAGTGGCATATACTAACAGAGACAGTAGTAGGGTGTTTATGGGGTATAGAGGACAGTGGTAGGGTGGTGTATATAGGGTATAGAGGACAGTGGTAGGGGTGGTGTATATGGGGTATAGAGGACAGTAGTAGGGTGCTATATGGGGCATAGAGGACAGTGGTAGGGTGGTGTATATGGGGTATAGAGGACAGTGGTAGGGTGGTGTATATGGGGTATAGAGGACAGTGGTAGGGTGGTGCATATGGTATAGGGTAGATGGGGTATAGAGGACAGTGGTAGGGTGGTGTATATGGGGTATAGAGGACAGTGGTAGGGTGGTGTATATGGGGCATAGAGGACAGTGGTAGGGTGGTGTATATGGGGTATGGAGGACAGTGGTAGGGTGGTGTACAGAGGATATAGGGTATAGAGGACAGTGGCAGGGGTATACAGGTATAGAGGACAGTGGTGGTGGTGTATATGGGGTATAGAGGACAGTGGTAGGGTGGTGTATATGGGGTATAGAGGACAGTGGTAGGGTGGTGTATATGGGGTATAGAGACAGTGGTAGCATTGGTGCATACGGGGTATAGAGGACAGTGGTAGGGTGGTGCGCATACGGGGTATAGAGGACAGCGGTAGGGTGGTGTGTATGGGGGTATAGATGACAGTGGTAGGGCGGGTTTATGGGGCATATAGGGGACGGGGCATAGATGACAGTGGCAGGGTGGTGTATATGGGTATAGATGGGGTATATGGGACAGATAGACAGTGGTAGGGCGGTGCATACGGGGGTATAGAGGACAGTGGTAGGGCGGTGTATATGGGTATAGAGGACAGTGGTAGGGTGGTGTATATGGGGTATAGAGGACAGTGGTAGTGGTGTATACGGGGGATATAGATGACAGTGGTAGGGTGGTGTATATGGGGTATAGAGGACAGTGGTAGGGTGTGCATATGGGATATAGAGGACAGTGGTAGGGTGGTGTATATGGGGTATAGAGGACAGTGGTAGGGTGGTGTATATGGGGTATAGAGGACAGTAGTAGGGTGGTGTATATGGGGTATAGAGGACAGTGGTAGGGTGGTGTATATGGGGAATAGATAGGGACAGTAGGGTGGTGTATAGTGGCAGGGGGCATATATAGAGGACAGTGGTAGGGTGGTGTATATGGGGTATAGAGGACAGTGGTAGGGCGGGTGTATATGGGATATAGAGGACAGTGGTAGGGTTGTGTATGGGGTATAGAGGACAGTGGTAGTGGGTGTATATGGGGTATAGAGGACAGTGGTAGGGTGGTGTATATGGGGTATAGAGGACAGTGGTAGGGTGGTGTATATGGGGTATAGAGGACAGTGGTAGGGTGGTGTATGGGGTACAGAGGACAGTGGTAGGGGTGTATATGGGGTATAGAGGACAGTGGTTCGGTGTATATGGGGTATAGAGGACAGTGGTAGGTGGTGTATATGGGTATAGAGGACAGTGGTAGGGTGGTGTATATGGGGTATAGAGGACAGTGGTAGGGTGGTGTATATGGGGTATAGAGGACAGTGGTAGGGTGTATATGGGGTATAGAGGACAGTGGCGGGGGTGTATATGGGGTATAGAGGATAGTGGTAGGGTGGTGTATATGGGGGTATAGAGGACAGTGGTAGGGTGGTGCATATGGGGTATAGAGGACAGTGGTAGGGCCAGGCATGGGTATAGAGGACAGTGGTAGGGTGGTGTATATGGGGTATAGAGGACAGTGGTAGGGTGGGTGCATATGGGGTATAGAGGACAGTGGTAGGGTAGTGTATATGGGGGGTATAGAGGACAGTGGTAGGGTGGTGTATATGGGGTATAGAGGACAGTGGTAGTAGGGGTGGTATATGGGGTAATAGAGGACAGTGGATAGTGTATATGGGGTATAGAGGACAGTGGTAGGGTGGTGTATATGGGGTATAGAGGACAGTGGTAGGTGTGGTGTATATGGGGCATAGAGGACAGTGGTAGGGTGGTGTATATGGGGTATAGAGGACAGTGGCAGGGTGGTGTGTATGGGGTATAGAGGACAGTGAGGTGTGGTGTGTATGTGGGGTATAGAGGACAGTGGTAGGTATATGTCAGTATAGAGGACAGTGGGTCGGGTGTATATATAGAGGACAGTGGTAGGGTGGTGTATATGGGGTATAGAGGACAGTGGTAAGTGGTGTATGGGGTATAGAGGACAGTGGTAGGGTGTGTGTATGGGGTATAGAGGACAGTGGTAGGTGTGGTGTGTATGGGGTATAGAGGACAGTGGTAGGGTGGTGTATAGAATTATAGAGGACAGTGGTCGGGTGTATATGAGGTATATAGAGGACAGTGGTAGGGTGGTGTATATGGGGTATAGAGGACAGTGGTAGGGTGGGTATATGGGGTATAGGGACCAGTGGTAGTAAGTGGTGTATATGGAGGTACTTAGAGGACAGTGGTAGGGTGTATATGAGGTATAGAGGACAGTGGTAGGGTGGTGTATATGGGGTATAGAGGACAGTGGGGTGGTGCATATGGGCAGAGAGGACATGGGATATGGGGCATAGAGGACAGTGGTAGGGTGGTGTATATGGGGTATAGAGGACAGTGGTAGGGTGGTGTATAGAGGACAGTGGTAGGGTGGCATATGGGGTATAGAGGACAGTGGTAGGGTGGTATGGGGGTATAGAGGACAGTGGTAGGGTGGTGTGCATGGGGTATAGAGGACAGTGGTAGGGGTGGTGTATGGGGTACAGATGACATCGGTGTATATGGGGTATAGAGACAGTGGAGTGTATATGGGGCATATGACTATCAGGTGGTGTATATGGGGCATAGAGGACAGTGGTAGGGTGTATGGGTAATAGATGACAGTAGTAGGGTGCATATGGGGTATAGAGGATGGTAGGGTGGTGTATATAGGAATAGATGACAGTAGTCAGCGTATATGGGATATAGATGTCAGTGGTAGGGGTATATGGGGTATAGACATGGCAGGGGCGGTGGTAGACTGGCAGCAGTGGTGTATATGGGGCATAGAGGACAGTGGTAGGATATGGGGTATATGGCAGGTGCATATGGGGTATAGAGGACAGATAGGCAGCATGGTGTATATGGGGTATAGAGGACAGTGGTAGGGTGGTATATGGGTCAGGTATATGGGGCATAGAGGACAGTGGTAGGGTGGTGTATATAGGGTATAGAGGACAGTGGTAGGGTGGTGTATATGGGGTATGGAGGACAGTGGCAGTGCATATGGGCACAGATGACTGTGGGCATATAGGGCGGCGTGGTACAGAGGACAGGGTGTATATGGGGTATAGAGGACAGTGGTCAGTGGTAGGGTGTATATATGGGGGTAGAGGACAGTGGTAGGGTGGTGTATATGGGGTATAGAGGACAGTGGTAGGGTGGTGTATGGGGTATAGAGGACAGTGGTAGGGTGGTGTATATGGGGTATAGAGGACAGTGGTATGGTGTGTATGGGGTATAGAGGACAGTGGTAGGTGTGGTGTGTATGGGGTATAGAGGACAGTGGTAGGGTGGTGTATGGGGTATAGAGGACAGTGGTAGGGCGGTGTGTATAGAGGACATGGGTATAGCAGATGACAGTGGTAGGGTGGTGTATATGGGGTATAGAGGACAGTGAGCAGTATATGGGTGTATATGGGGTATAGAGGACAGTGGTAGGGTGGTGTATATGGGCATAGAGGACAGTGGTAGTGTGTATGGGGTATATGTATGGGGTATAGAGGACAGGGTGGTAGGGTGGTGTATATGGGGTAGGAGGACAGGGTGGGTAGGCAGTGGTGTATATGGGATATAGATGAGCAGTGGTATGGGGCATAGGTGTATATGGGGTATAGAGGACAGCAGGGTATAGTGTATGGTAGGGGCATGAGAGGACAGTGGTAGGGTGGTGTATATGGGGTATAGAGGACAGTGGTAGGGTGGTGTATATGGGGTAGTATAGAGAGGACAGTGGTAGAAGTGGTGTATATGGGGTATAGAGGACAGTGGTAGGGTGGTGTATATGGGTATAGAGGACAGTGGAAGTGGTATAGAGGACGGTGTATATGGGGTATAGAGGACAGTGGTAGGGTGGTGTATATGGGGATATAGACAGTAGGTGGTGTATATGGGGTATAGAGGACAGTATGATTGGTGGTGTATATGGGGTATAGAGGACAGTGGTAGGAGTGGCATATGGGGGCATATGGTAGGTGGTGTATGGGGTATAGGGGACAGTGGTGGGTGGTGTATATGGGGTAGATGGACAGGGGACAGTATATGGGTAGAGGACAGTGGTGTATATGGGGGTATAGAAGTGGGGATGGGGCAGTGGTAGGCAGTGCATATGGGGCACAGAGCATGGTATATGGGGTATAGAGACAGTGGTAGGGTGGTGTATATGGGGTATAGAGGACAGTGGTAGGGTGTATATGGGGTATAGAGGACAGTGGTAGGGTTGGTGTATATGGGGTATAGAGGACAGTGGTAGGGTGGTATATGGGGTATAGAGGACAGTGGTAGGGTGGTGTATATGGGGTATAGAGGACAGTGGTAGGGTGGTGTATATGGGGTATAGAGGACAGTGGTAGGGTGGTGTATATGGGGTATAGAGGACAGTGGTAGGGTGGTGTGTATGGGGTATAGAGGACAGTGGTAGTTGTGGTGCATATGGGGTATAGAGGACAGTGGTAGGGTGTATATGGGGTATAGAGGACAGTGGTAGGGGGTGCATATGGGGCACAGAGGACAGTGGCAGGGCGGCGCATATGGGGCATAGAGGACAGTGGCAGGGGCGGCGCATTACGGGGCATAGAGGACAGTGGCAGGGCGGCGCATATGGGGGTATAGAGGACAGTAGTAGTGTGGTGTATATGTGGGGTATAGATGACAGTGGCAGGGTGGTGTATATGGGGCATAGAGGACAGACCAACGGCATATGGGATACAGATGACAGTGGGGTGGTGTATATAGGGCATAGAGGACAGTGGTAGGGCGTATATGGGCATAGAGGACAGTGGCAGGGTGGTGTATGGGGCAGATGGGGCACAGATAGAGGACAGTGGTAGGGCGGGTGTATATGGGGTATAGAGGACAGTAGCAGGTGGTGTATATGGGTATAGATGACAGTGGTAGGTGGTGTATATGGGGTATAGAGGACAGTGGCAGGGCGGCGTGTATATGGGGTATAGATGACAGCGGCAGGCGGTGTATATGGGGCATAGAGGACAGTGGTCAGGGCGGCGTATACGGGGCATAGAGGACGTGGTAGGGTGGTGTATATGGGGTATAGAGGACAGTGGTAGGGTGGTGCATATGGGGCATAGAGGACAGTGGCAGGGTGGTGTATGGGGTATAGAGGACAGTGGTAGGGCGGGTGCATATGGGGTATAGATGACAGTGGTAGGTGGTGTATATGGCAGTATAGATGACAAAAAGTGGTAGGGTGTATATGGGGCATAGATGACAGTGGCAGGCGGTGTATATGGGGCATAGATGACAGTGGCAGGGTGGTGCATACGGGGTATAGAGGACAGTGGTAGGGGTGGCGCATATGGGGCACAGATGACATGGCAGGGCGCATATGGGGTATAGAGGACAGTAGTAGGGGGCGTATATGGGGTATAGAGGACAGTGGTAGGGTGGTGTATATGGGGCATAGAGGACAGTGGTAGGGTGGTGTATATGGGATATAGATGACAGTGGTAGGGGGCGTATATGGGGCACAGAGGACAGTGGCAGGGCGGCGCATTGGTGTATGGGGCGCATGGGACAGGGCGGCGCATAGAGGACAGTGGTAGGGCGGCGTACATGGGGTATAGAGGACAGTGGTAGGGTGGTGCATATGGGGTATAGAGGACAGTGGCAGGGTGGTGTATATGGGGTACAGAGGACAGTGGTAGGGTGGTGTATGGGGTATAGAGACGGCAGGGCGGTGCATATGGGGCATAGAGGACAGTGGTAGGGGCGGCGCATATAGCATTACAGAGGACAGTGGCAGGGTGGCAGAATGGGGTATAGAGGACAGTGGCAGGGTGGTGTATATGGGGTATAGATGACAGCGGCAGGGCGGTGTAAGGCGGGGGTATAGATGACAGTGGTAGGGTGGTGTATATGGGTATAGAGGACAGTGGTAGGGTGGTGTGTATGGGGTATAGAGGACAGTGGTAGGTGTGGTGTATATGGGGTATAGAGGACAGTGGTAGGGTGTATATGGGGTATAGAGGACAGTGGCAGGGTGGCGCATATGGATTATAGAGGACAGTGGCAGGGTGGTGTATATGGGGTATAGAGGACAGTGGTAGCAGGGCGGTATATGGGGTATAGAGGACAGTGGTAGGGTGGTGTAGCGGGGTATAGATGACAGTGGTAGGGCGTGTATATGGGGTATAGAGGACGGCAGGTAGGGTGTATATAGGGTAGATGACAGTGGTAGGGTGGTGTATATGGGGTATAGAGGACAGTGGTAGGGTGGCGTATACGGGGCATAGAGGACAGTGGTAGGGTGGTGTATATGGGGTATAGAGGACAGTGGCAGGGCGGTGTATATGGGGTATAGAGGACAGTGGTAGGGCGGTATATGGGGCATAGAGACAGTAGTAGGGTGGTGTATGAGGCATAGAGGACAGTAGTAGGGCGGCGCATATGGGGCATAGAGATGACCGGCAGGGGCGGTGTATATACGGTATAGAGGACAGTGGCAGGGCGGTGTATATGGGGTATAGAGGACAGTGGCAGGGTGGTGTATATCGGGTATAGATGACAGTAGTAGGGCGCGTGTATATGGGGTATAGAGGACAGTGGTAGGGTGGTGTATATGGGGCATAGAGGACAGTGGCAGGGTGTATATGGGGCATAGATGACAGTGGCAGGGCGGTGTATATGGGGTATTAGATGACAGTGGTCAGGGGCGGCGTATATGGGAATATAGAGAGTGGTAGGGTGGTGCATATGGGGGTATAGAGGACAGTGGTAGGGCGGTGCATATGGGGCACAGGGACAGTGGTAGGGTGGTGTATATGGTACAGGACAGTGGTAGGGTGGTGCATATGAAATTTATAGATGACAGTGGTAGGTATGGTGCATATGGGGTATAGAGGACAGTGGTAGGGTGTATATGGGGCATAGATGACAGTGGCAGGGGTGGTGTATATGGGGGTATAGAGGACAGTGGTAGGGTGGTGTATATGGGGCATAGAGGACAGTGGCAGGGTGGGGTATATGGGGTATAGATGACAGTGGTAGGGCGTGGTGTATATGGGGTATAGAGGACAGTGGCAGGGCGGTGTATATGGGGTATAGAGGACAGTGGTAGGGGGTGTATATGGGGTATAGATGACAGTAGTCCGGTGTATGGGGGCATAGAGGACAGTGGTAGGGTGTATATGGGGTATAGAGGACAGTGGCGGTGCATATGGGGTATAGAGGACAGTGGTAGGATGGTGTATATGGGGTATAGAGGACAGTGGTAGGGCGGGGCATCGGGGTATAGAGGACAGTGGTAGGGTGGTGTATGGGGCATAGAGGACAGTGGTAGTGGTGTATGGGGTATAGATGACAGTGGTAGGGTGGTGTATATGGGGTATAGAGGACAGTAGTCCGGTGTATGGGGCATAGAGGACAGTGGTAGGGTGGCGTATATGGGGTAGAGGACAGTGGTCGGGTGTATATGGGGTATAGAGGCCAGTGGTAGGGTGGTGTATATGGGGTATAGAGGACAGTGGTAGGGTGGTGTATATGGGGTATAGAGGACATGGTAGGGCGGTGCATACGGGGCACAGAGGACAGTAGTAGGGTGTATATGGGGTATAGAGGACAGTGGTAGGGTGGTGTATATGGATATAGATGACAGTGGTAGGCGGTGCATATGGGGTATAGAGGACAGTGGCAGGGTGTATATGGGGTATAGAGGACAGTGGCAGGGTGGTGTATACGGGGTATAGAGGACAGTAGTAGTGGTGTATATGGGGTATAGAGGACAGTGGTAGGGTGGTGTATATGGGGTATAGAGGACAGTGGTAGGGGGTGGTGTATGGGGTATAGAGGACAGTGGTAGGGGTGTATATGGGGCATAGAGGACAGTGGTAGGGTGGTGTATATGGGGTATAGAGGACAGTGGCAGGGCGGTGTATATGGGGTACAGAGGACAGTGGCAGGCGGTCATATGGGGTGCGGCAGGCGGCGCATATGGGGTATAGAGGACAGTGGTAGGGTGCATACGGGGTATAGAGGACGGCAGGGCGGCGCATATGGGGTATAGATGACAGTGGTAGGGCGGTGCATATGGGGCACAGATGACAGTGGCAGGGTGGCATATGGGGTATAGATGACAAGTGGCAGGGTGGTGTATATGGGGTACAGAGGACAGTGGCAGGATGGTGCGCATGGGGCATAGATGACGGTGGTAGGGTGGGTATGGGGCATAGATGACAGTGGCAGGGTGGTGTATGGGGTATAGATGACAGTGGCAGGGTGTATATGGGGGTACAGAGGACAGTGGTCCGGGTGTATATGGGGTATAGAGGACAGTGGTAGGGTGGTGTATATGGGGTATAGAGACTGCGGCAGGGGCGGCGGCATATGGGCACAGATGACGCGGTCAGGGCGGCATGGGGTAGATGACAGCAGCAGGGCGCAGCGCATGGGGCACAGATGAGTGGGTAGGGCAGGCGGCGCATGGGGTATAGATGTCAGTGGTAGGGTGCAACACAGTGGACATGACGATGGGCTAATAGAGGACAGTAGTAGGGTGTATATGGGGCATAGATGTCAGTGGTAGGGTGTGCATATGGGGTATAGAGGACAGTGGCAGGGCGGCGTATATGGGGTATAGGGGACAGTAGTAGGGTGTATATGGGGCATAGAGGACAGTGGTAGGGCGGCGCATACGGGGGCAGATGCACAGTGGCGGCATGGGGCATAGAGGACAGTGGCAGGGCGTGGTGCATATGGGCAGAGGACAGGCAGGGGGTGATGGGCACAGATGGGCAGTGGCAGGGCGGATGGGGACAGTGGAAGCAGGGGGCGCATACGGCATAGAGGACAGTGGTAGGGCGGTGCATATGGGGTATAGATGACAGTGGTAGGGTGGCGTACGGGGCACAGAGGACAGTGGCAGGTGCGTGTATATAGAGGACAGTATAGGGTGAGGACAGATGGTAGGCAGGGCGGTGTATGGGGGTATAGAGGACAGTGGTAGGATGGTGTATACGGGGTATAGAGGACAGTGGTAGGGCGGGGGTATATGCGTATAGAGGACAGTAGTAGGGGCGGTATATGGGGGTATAGAGGACAGTGGTAGGGTGTATACGGGGTATAGAGGACAGTGGTAGCGCATATGGGGCAGATGACAGCGGTGAAAGGGGCATAAGGGGCATAGAGGACAGTGGCAGGGTGTATATGGGGTATAGAGGACAGTGGTATGGGGGCAGGGCGGCGATATATGACCAGGGTGGGGTATAGAGGACAGTGGCAGGGTGGTGCATATGGGGCACAGATGACAGTGGCAGGGCGGCGCATATGGGGTATAGATGACAGCAGGTAGGGTGTTTGCATGGATTACAGAGGACAGTAGTAGGTGCATGGGGTATAGATGACAGTGGTAGGGGCGCATATGGGGGTTACAGGATGACCGCGCGGCAGGCGGCATGGGGTATAGAGGACAGTGGTAGGGCGGCGCATATGGGGTATAGAGGACAGTAGTATGGGGCACAGATGACAGCGGCAGGGCGGGCATAGAGGACAGATGGTAGTGGTGTATATGGGGTATAGATGACAGTGGTAGGGTGGTATATGGGGTATAGAGGACAGTGGTAGATCCGGCGTATATGGGGTATAGAGGACAGTGGTAGGGGTGTATATGGGGTATAGAGGACAGTGGTAGGGTGGTGTATAGGGCATAGAGGACGCATATGGGGGTAGATGACAGTGGCAGGGTGGTGTATATGGGGTATAGAGGACAGTGGCGGAGTGTATATGGGGTATAGAGGACAGTGGTAGGGGTGGTGTATATGGGGTATAGGGACAGTGGTAGGGTGGTGCATATTGGGGTATAGAGGACACAGTGGCATAGTGGTGGTGTATGGGGTATAGAGGACAGTGGTAGGGGGCAGGTGGTGTATATGGGGTATAGAGGACAGTGGTAGGGTGGTGTGTATGGGTATAGAGGACAGTGGTAGGTGGGTGTACGGGGTAGATGACAGCAGGCGGCGTATATGGGGTACAGAGGACAGTGGTAGGGTGGTGGTATGGGGCATAGAGGACAGTGGCAGGGTGGTGCATGGCAAATTTATAGAGGACAGTGGAAGGGCGGTGCATGGGGTATAGACAGTGGTCAGCATGGGGCAGTGGACAGATGACTGGTGGCATGGGGCGGCGCATAGAGGACAGATGACGCGGCAGGGGTGCATATGGGGCATAGATGACAGTGGTAGGTGGTGTATATGGGGTAATAGATGACAGTGGTAGGGTGTATATGGGGCATAGATGACAGTGGTAGGGTGGTGCATATGGGGCACAGATAGAGGACAGTGGCATATGGGGTATAGATGTCAGTGGGCAGGGTATGGGGCACAGATGGTAAGCGGCAGGGCAGGGTGGTGCATATGGGGCATAGGGGACAGCAGGAAGTGCATGGGGGCACAGATGACAGTGGTAGGGTGCATGGGGGCATAGATGACAGTGGCAGGGCGGTGCATACGGGGGTATAGAGGACAGTGGCAGGGTGGTGCATGGGGTACAGATGACAGTGGCAGGGCGCATATGGGGTATAGATGACAGTGGTAGGGGCATATGGGGTACAGATGACAGTGGCAGGGTGGTGCATATGGGGCATAGAGGACAGTGGCAGGGCGGCGCATATGGGGTATAGAGGACAGTGGTAGGGTGGTGTACGGGGTATAGATGACAGTGGTCGGGTGTATATGGGGTATAGAGGACAGTGGTAGGGTGGTGTATATGGGGCATAGAGGACAGTGGCAGGTGGCGCATGGGGTATAGAGGACAGTGGTAGGCATGGTGTATACAGATAGAGGACAGTGGTAGGGCGGTGCATATGGGGCATAGAGGACAGTGGTAGCAGCAGTGGTATACGGGGCATAGAGGACAGTGGTCAGGGCGGCGCATACGGGGTATAGTGCGGGTATGGGCACAGAGGACAGTGGCAGTGGGTAGATGACGGGTGGTGTATATGGGGTATAGATGACAGTGGCAGGGCGGTGTATCGGGTATAGAGGACAGTGGCAGGGCGGCGCATGGGGCATAGAGGAGACGCGGCAGGGCGGCGCATACGGGGCATAGAGGACAGTGGTAGGGTGGTGCATGTACAGATGACAGTGGCAGGGGCGGCGCATATGGGGCATGAGGACAGTGGCAGGGTGGTGTGTATGGGGCATAGATGACAGTGGTAGGGCGCATATGGGGTATAGAGGACAGTGGCAGGGCGGTGTATGGGGCAGATGAGGACAGTGGCAGAATTGGTGTATATGGGGTATAGAGGACAGTGGTAGGGCGTGTATATGGGGTATAGAGGACAGTGGCAGGGCGGCGTACAAGACAGATAGGGTGACAGATGCAGGGCGTGTATATGGGGTATAGAGGACAGTGGTAGGGTGGTGTATACGGGATATAGATGACAGCGGCAGGGCGGCGCAGGGCACAGATGACGCGGCAGTGGGCGGCGCATATGGGGTACAGATGACAGTGGTAGGGTGGTGTGTATGGGGTACAGAGGACAGTGGCAGGGCGTGCGCATACGGGGGACAGTAGTAGACAGGTGTATATGGGGTATAGGACAGTGGTAGGGTGGTGCATATGGGGTATAGAGGACAGTGGAAGGGTGGTGTATGGCATAGAGGACAGCAGGGGGCATATGCGGCATAGAGGACAGTGGCAGGGCGTATATGGATATAGATGACAGTGGTAGGGGCATATGGGGTAACAGGAGACAGTGGCAGGGGGTGTATATGGGGGTATAGAGGACAGTGGTAGGGTGGTGCATATGGGGTACAGATGACAGTGGTAGGGTGGTATATGGCATAGAGGACATGGTATGTGTGTATGGCAACATAGAGGACAGATGACCATTCCGGCATACGGGGCATAGAGGACAGCGGTCTAAGCGGCGCATATGGGGCATAGATGACATTGGTGGGGCGGCGGCTCGATGGCGATATGGGGCATAGGGGCGGTGGTAGGTGGTGCATCTGGGCATAGAGGACAGTGTGTAGGGTGGGTGGATATGGGGCATAGACGGACAGTGGTAGGGTGGTGTGTATGGGGGCATAGATGACAGCAGGTGTGGTGTGGTATGGGGTACAGAGGACAAGTGGTAGGGGTGGTGTATGGGGTATAGAGGACAGTGGTCGGCATATGGGGCATAGAGGACAGCAGTAGGGTGGTGTATATGGGGCATAGAGGACAGTGGTAGGGCGGGTGCATATGGGGCATAGAGGACAGTGGTAGGGCAGTGCATATGGGGGTACAGAGGACAGTGGTAGGGTGGTGTATAATGGGGTATAGAGGACAGTGGTAGGTGTATATGGGGTATAGAGGACAGTGGTCTGGTGTATATGGGGCAGAGACAGTGGTCGGGTGGTGCATATGGGGGTATAGAGGACAGTGGTAGGTGGTGTATCTGGTATAGAGGACAGTGGTAGGTGGTGCATATGGGGTATATGACAGTGGTAGGGTGGTGGCATATGGGGCATAGATGGATTGAGTGGTGAGGGTGGTGTGTATGGGGCATAGAGGACAGTAGGTGGCATGGGCATAGAGGACAGCACTGGTGTATATGGGTATAGATGGACAGTGGTAGGGTGGTGTATATGGGGCATAGATGGACAGTGGTAGGGTGGTGTATATGGGGTATAGAGGACAGCAGTAGGGGTGGCGTATATGGGGTGCATAGAGGACAGTGGTAGGGTGGTGTATATGGGATATAGACGATATGGTAGGGTGGCGTATATGGGGTATAGAGGACAGTGGTAGGGTGGTGTATATGCGGTATATGACAGTGGTAGGGTGGCAGCTGGGGTATAGCGGATGAGTAGTAGGGGTGTATATGGGGTA